>NW_020706135.1:0-18748 GCF_002925995.2 Terrapene triunguis
CTCAGATAAAACTGGGTTCTGAGTTGTTGATGGTCTTAAACATCAAGACCAAGGCCTTAAATTGGCATTGAAATGAGAGCAGGGGAGGGGCAGAGCACCAGTTCTCACATCAGCCACCATGTTATGCATGAGCCGGAGCCTCTTTATTCCTGTCATCTTCATGCCCAAATATAGCGCATGACAGTAATACAGTCTGGAGGTGACCAATGCGTGGATTACGTGCCCATCTACTTGCGATGCTACCTTTAGTCATAAGGTCCTCCAAGATGTTCTCTTCTTAACCCTTTTTATCCTTTTCCCTCTCGTTTGATGCAGCCACTACTTGCCAACTGCTAGTAATAACATCCAGATTATTGGATATTACCACCTGCAAAACCTGCTCCCTATTTGTCGGCTTATAATTTCCAGAAGTTCCCGTGTGTTGAGGTATTCCTCTGGAACTTAGTAACCAATGTTCTAGTCAGTAAAGCTTCTGCTATTATTTGAGGCTGGGTTTTACTTTTTCTCCAGCAGTTTCATTCTTGAAGTATAAATTTTAGGTAGCTTGAAAAGTATCATTTGGGACCATAGTTGGTGGCCTTGCCTTATATACAGTGGCTGCATGCTCTAGAAAATTCTTGCAGCAGAGCCATTTTAGACTGCTTAGAGGGTGGGGCCAGCCCAGTAGTAATGTCTGGATTAGTGGCAATTACATTCATTAGAAGATTGTTGTACAGGTAAGGAATAAAATTCTATATCGTCCTACACAAATAGTAAGTCTAAGGATGACTGAGAAATTTTGGTAGAAAGTAATTCAGTTCTAGTGCTTTCCCCAGCACCGCCGCCACAAACACATGCACAAAAATCAGTGTCTCCAACTAGTAGTAGTAGTAATTGGGACTTGGCCCTGTCTGTGTGCAGCAGTAAAATAGTCTATTGCTATTTATTGTAGTTTTATCATAAGTTGTGGGGAAAACAAATTCATAGAGTTTAAGGGAATATACATATGTAATATTGGTTTAGAGAGCAAGGAGGGTAATGAGGTATGAAGAATCTATAAATTTACTTCTTTCTCATGTTGAAATGAAAAAAAATCAACCTATGCTATTTTTTCTTTCATATAAAAGAGGGGAAAAGTTCAGGTAGCAGTTTAAATAAGCCTCAATTTGGCAGGCAATTCAGTCCAGTTTTAATAGACTGAGGCATGTACATGAAATGGGTGGTTCTGTACATCCTGAAAATGTGTAGTGCTGAATATCTGCAGTATAATAGCATTTTTGTTTTCAGTGCAGTGAGTCACTGTTTTTACTGGATAATGAAATTACTATCCATTCCAAGAGGATAATTTTTTATGGACAATTTGTAGGCTCTGCACTTTCAGTAAAATTTTCAAGCTCTAAACATTCCTACAGGTAATTAACTACATCGAGGTGTTATTTAAATAAATATTACTGCAAACAAAACGTCAGTTATTGTACCTGGACTAATTCTGTACACACACAGTAATAGAAAATATATTTTATCTTTCTTAGTTTTGAACTTGCACAGCCAGTGACCCACTGTGACTTGAGTGTAGCCAGTACTGTAGCTGTTATGAAAGGTATTTTACCTTAAAATTCAAATTAACAGAGAGCTTTCCCCCTCCCCCCCCCATTTCTATCCCATCTTTCCTATAAACAAGTTACAATCTCCTAATGTTGTGCAACAAGCTCATTGTTTCCACTGGGAATAGGAGGGAACTGACTAAAATCTGTAAAAAATTTCTGGACTTGGCTTTATGATGAACTTGAACATTTTTGGTATGAAAGTTTATCCAAATTTTACAAATACATTGGTCTAGTGTGACTTTTTAAAAATCAAGAAGAAAGGAGTACTTCAATAGCATAGAAAGAGCACATGAGTCAGTTCTAAGGTCTCCCTTGTGAGTATTCAGTAATGCACCAAAGAAAGAAGCAAGTAACAATGCTCCCATAGCTCTGAAACAATTGGTTAAGAGGGTGAGCCATAGACTCAGTGAGGAGGGGGAACTGGAAAACCACATGTATTTAGATCCTATGGAAACTGAAAAACCCTCCTGCAGAGACCAGCAGCAAGGAAGTCAGGAAACTGCATGCTCTTGAACCCTCTTTCTTTCCTCCCCGTAAATTGATGGATTTGGATCTGGCTTTCAAGATGTGAGACAAAAATTCAAAGTAGAAGAAAAAGGCTGAGCCTTTGCCACCCACTCATATTCAATTTTGCTGATAATTTCATTAAATAAGTCTCTGGAATTTTAGATGTTGGTTGTGTGCCAATTATTGGGTCCATTCCAAACAAAACTATTTTCTAGTATTAAAATGTACTCTAACTCCAGTACTCATTATAAAATAGCTGAACAGTTTAACAAAATCCAAACAGCTATACACACTCCTTTTTATTCATGCATGCTTTGTCCATTTCCTCGCCACACACAAACTCACAGGGTCAGATACCTTTACACCCTTGACTAATATGTTACTCTGTAAGCAATCCCACTGAAATCAGTGGAGTTGCTCTGGAGTATGATGCCTGCTTAACATGAGTAAAGATATCAGAATCTGTCCCAATGTAATATGGAGTCTGATTTTAGTATGCCCACAATCAACTGTGTGGTATTTCCACCACTGGCACTTCTCCATAGGCACAAACAATAGTGAGGGCAAGAGAGCAAGAAAACTGCTCCTTTATTTGCATCTGGCACTCCTTTTTTTTCCCCTCTCTTCCCCCCTCCACCTCTATTTTCATAGAAAAACTTTGTTTAAGGCTCTGAATTCCAATAGTGTTTTGCTAGTTCCTGTCAGAACCAGGAAGTCCAGAGGTCCACACAAAAATAAACTGAAAGTTGTGCGTTATCTGAACTTTTTAAAATGCCAAAAAAATGTTCTGTTTAGAGTGGGTTGCTTTTTATTTTACCAGCATCAGTTTGTGCAAACCCACTATTTTTCCCAGTGTCCATATTTGTATTCTATAATATTCTGCACCCTGCGATAATCCCATCCCATTTAGAGAGAGAAAATGCATTTTATTACTCCCGAGAGAACAGCCCTTGAACCCTAGGAGCTCTTACACTCCTATGGCAATTACATGATTGGGTTAAGCCAAACAAGTAGAATTTGGCTGCTAGTTCTTTTGGGTATATTACAGAATGATAAATCATAAATATGACTATTAAATGATGTTGTCAGCACTAATTTTGTCCACAAATTGGTTCTAAAATCTAATCTGACTTTAACACGCTTACTTTGCGTGGGAAAAAAATCATTAACTGTTGATATTAAGGCAATAAAGTGTTGGACAAAAAATTATGAAAATTCTAAAAATAACATCTCTAATTAGATGTCCTGCCTTCCCAGTTTAAATTCTAAATTTTCAGTGTGTATATTCTGAAATTTCTCCTTTCTTTAGATTTTAAATTTTCTTAGCGGTTGTACTAGACTGAGCTTTGAGACTTCTAAAATGTGCACATCTTGACTGATGATTTTGTTTGACGATGACTGAGCTCGTTATTTAAGGGTATGCAGTTCTGTAAGTGGAAAGCTCAGCCTAAGTGATTACATTAATGTGTGAGTTAAAGCAGTAGAATGGGTGAATCAGTTTTCAAAACCATTCCTCAACCTTTTTTTAAAAAGTAGAAAAAGTTTGATTGTTTTTCAATGTAATCTTTTAATCCAAATGTTCACAATTGTGATTATTTTCACTTGTGACAGCATCACTTAAATACATGCAGGTAAAATCTCCAAACTAGTGAATCCATACATGTCCTTCAGATGATATACTACAACTGTGGTACAGAAAACAAATGTAAAAAACTATCCATGCAGGACTTGTGTACACGTACACCGAGAGTATTTTCTTGTGATACCACATTCACCTCTTTTTCTCCATAACAATTGTGAACAATGGAACACCCTTAATAAAAAAAAAACAGTGCCCGAATAAAGAAAGTTCTTTTAAAATTATACATTTTCTCTGTATGTTCCATACTTCCTGTTTTTTTTCCTGGGACTGGAGGTAGTCAAATACTACAGGACAGGCTGTTTCTGTGGGTTTTTTCAGCCCAGCTGAAACCAGGAAGTAGTGGAGGCCTCAAGAGCTTGATTTTGTGAGGTTTCCAAACCAAAGAGGCTTGAGTAAGTTCAGATAAGACTTGAATAAGCATCCAGCCTTTTGGAGGCTTAACAGAAATGACAGATCTTTGAGGTTCATCCATTACTAGTTTTTATATAGAATGGAGAACAGTGGTCTGAACTGATTTTGAAATGCTGGGTTAACACACATCTTACCAACCCATCAGAGAGGGACTAGGAAAGGGTTTTTAAAAAGAATTGCTGTCTAAAATCACATTGAAGTAACAAGTACCTTATAACTTTCTTTGTTGACTCCATTTTAACTCTTAATTTGAATAGTATCGGAGGAGTTGAAAATTCTTTTGTTTCAAAAGAAAAGTTTGTCATGATAATGAGTGTGTAGACACTGCCATCTTCTGGCACAATCGATGATACACAGAGGTTGTTTTATTAATGCCTGTACTAAAGACAGGTTGGGAAGTATTAACACATACATGAACCTTTAAAACAAGTTATCTTTTTAATTTAAATTTTCAATAGGAATGTGATCAAGTTCATATAGATGATGTTTCTTCTGATGACAATGGGCAAGACCTAAGGTAAGATATACTCTTTCAAAATTTTATTTTTTGCAAAGATTAAAAAAGTTCATTTTACAGGAATAAATTGTATTTATTTTTAATATATTTTGGGTGTTTGCAGTACCTACAGTTTTGCAACTGATGGCTTCCATGCAGCTGCAAGTAGTGCAAACCTTTGTCTGCCAACAGGTGTAAGAGGAGGGGTTGACTGGATGAGGAAGCTGGCTTTCCGTTACAGAAGAGTAAAAGAATTGTATAATACTTACAAGAACAACATAGGAGGTAAGGTTAGGATAAGTTAAAATATTATCAAGTTACATTTGAAGAAGTTACTGTATGGTTATGGTAACTAAGTAATGCTACCTTACAGTACCCTTGGAAACTCCACAGTGGAATTAGTGCTATTAAAATGTAATATAAATGACCAGTCCAGAGTTGTGAAAGATACCCTGCCATTAAGAGTGACTGCTAGAATTTTGCTTCTAGAGGACGAAGGGGGAGACCCTGGAGAATTGTGGTAGCAGCACACTTAGAGTGAAATTCTGGCCCAATTGATGTCAATGGCAAAATTCCAGTTGAGTTCATTGGGACCAGAATTTCATCCTTCAGACACAATTACACAATTCCCACTGATTTACTGGCTGTTCCAACTACTTACAATGTTTTTTAGGAGAGAGGTCAGGTATCCTGCTTCCTCCCCTCTGGTGCCTTCATGCTGAGTCTGACTGGCCTATTCCTCCATCCTGCTCTTTTGGTGGGCTGGGTGGTAGCCACACTCTCTTCCAAATCCCATTGGAGAAGTTCACTGGCAGCCAGCCAGGTCAGTCCACTGCATGCTGCAGCTTTGAAGCTAGAAAAGCTCTTATAGTCCTGCTGCTGTGCCCTTTCATAAACTCTGTAGCAGACCCCCCAGACTCCCATCACCACCACCGGAGGTAACGGTCTTAGTAGGAAACCTCTGATTTCTCACAAGATGATGGCTTCGCTATCATTTACACTCTTGGGCATCCAAGTGCCAGTAATAGCAGCAGTGTTGAAAGAGTTTTTGAGTTCTACTGCTGCAAAAGAAGGCTGAATGAACCCAGAAGATTCCTCCTGTAAGATTTAGAGGGCCAGCCAGTCCCACTTTGAAGAGCCCAGAGGGATAGATCAATCATCCACCCCAAGAAGACATGGTCTTCTCTCCCTTCCCCTGTTCCAAACACGAATGGGAGAGCCCAGGCCTGTGTGATGTTGAGGGTCCCAATGAAGCTCTCGACTATTGTAACAAGACTGACTTCATTTGAGGCTCATTTAGAGAGGAACCTAAACTCAAAACTCACCTGTGAACAAAAATATGTAGGTTTGGCACTGCTTTAGAACCAAGTCCCACTGTCAGAAATGGGAATCATGAGTTAGGATGATGTGGACAGTGAGTTTTAGTCACCATAGTAAACGTTTCACTGAGAATTGGACTGACTTGTATCTTTGCATTTTTATTAGCGAAGAGCATTTACTTACAGGAAAATGAAGCAGTAAGAGCATTGTAGGTGGTGATTGTTGCATGTCTTAAGACCAAGCCACTTAAAATACCTGAGAAGTTAATGATACCTCAAGAAATTGTGCTGTCCAGAGTGTCATATTACCATTATGAAATAGAATTTTTATACATTAAAAATACAGGAAACAAACTGACCTACAGATTTACTGGACATTCATACAAAAGCTCCTAATGTGTCGAGAATTCTCAAGGTGCTGTATTCCATTAAAAAAAAAAAAAGTTTGGGTTACTGAGCCACTGTGCAAGAACCTAAAGTAAACAGGATGGTTGTAATAGAAGGTATCAGTATGAGGGTGGAGTCCATATACCTAGTATGTATTTTTATTTTCCCACCACAAACATAATTTATGCTTTATTGATTATTTAATGTATTCCACCATTTGTGGTCAATTCACATATGCATCCTGCTCCCTCCAACTTTTATAACATTATTTTTGTAACATTGTGGTCTTGTTGACAGAAAAACCAAACTTGACTAAGTTATGATCAGATTTTCAAAAGTGTTCTGCCCGTCACATCTAAGGGGGTCTACAAAAAGGTTGGAGGGAGGCTTTTATAGTTTGTGAGACATGATTAAAGGAAGGATGACATAAAATCTACAAATACTTCAAGGCTGCAACAGCTTCAGATACCAAGGTTGGATAGAAATTATTTAGGCTCCATAACTAGAAGTAATGAGATAATTGGGACTGCATTTCAGTAGGATGTATGATATTAGGCTGTGGATAGTCTTGCAACAGAAGTAGAGGTAGTCTAATTGCTTTGGGGAAAGCACTAGAAAATGTACCATAGGGAAGAAACACACACACACACGCACAACTGGGTATCTAAGCTGGTTATTAATGAGAGCTCAGGTGTCTTTCAAACAAAATTATTTAAGTCCTAGAATCTTAAACATCCACATTACAATAGTGTGGAGAAGTAAAACCCCAATCCAGTCATCACTGAAGTCAATGGGAGTCTATCCATTGACTTCAGTGGATGTATTTTATCAAGCCTTAAAAGCAGAATTCAAAATAGAATAAATTACTGCAAAATCTGCATGTTCCAGCTAAAGCACAGTTTAATTTGTTTGTTTTTCCTTACTCATTTATATACAAGGTCTCCTTGGCCCTGCTAAAAGAGATGCGTGGCTACAGTTAAGAGCTGAGATTGAAGCTTTGACCGACTCCTGGTTGACAAATGCACTTAAATCATTATCAATTATTAGCACTAGGTATGTACTTGCGTATATTGTAAAAACATTAATATTAATTCATTTTATATTAAAAATACAAATACCACAGCAGAATAGCCTTCATAAGTAACAAACTAGTGAATCTGTGAAGTGGAGGGGTGAAACTGCTAAGTTAACAGATTTCAGTTCTTTAAATGTACATTAAAGGGATACTTACAGTTAATGCAAGCCTAAAATGGACACTTCACCTTTAAATTATGTCCTCTAAATTCAAAATCTCTCTATCTTGTGTTTCTGCATAGTGTCTGCTTGTAGAGGTATCTGAGCACTGCACTACATTAGAGCACAAAAGCCCAGAACTCAAAGGTCTCTGTCCATTCCTGCAGACATAATTATGACTCTGGGGGTATGTCTACACTGCAGTGTGAGCCCAGGGTTCAAACTCGGGCTCATACCTAAACCCCCTTCCAGCAACACACAAATTGCTCTGACCCAGGAGCTTAGGGCACCATAGAGGTAGAAGGTCCAAGCCTGCATCAAGCCAGGACCGAGTGTTCAAGCCCTATTGCTTGCAGTGTAGACACAGCCACTAGACTCATGCTCTGGGAGTCCACCCATAGTGTCCCACAGGCTGACTTTCTGTGTTCTGTAGACAGACAAGTTTGGGGGACAGTCAAGTTTTCACACCCTACACAATGAACAAAAGGCTAAAGCAGCCACATTTTGGGAGAGCTCTAGGAAGTCTGGGATATGGGTGGTTGTACTCAGGTTGCATAATGTGGTGTAGACACTGGAGCCACAGATTGGGACCAAAGGTTCAACAGTTCCTAATCTAGGGTTACAAATGAGTGTAGACGCTCAAGCCCTAGGTTAACAAATCCAGGATCTGCTAATGCACGTGCTATTAACCCTGGGTTTACATTGAAATATAAACATACCCTGAGTGGATGTGCAGGTTTTTTAGAGCAACTATCTGTTTAACCAAAGTAATTAAAACCCAGCACTCCCATCCCTAAGAAATAAAAATAACCTTCATTGCTGGTTCTTCAACAATAATATTCACAGAGCAGTACCTGTTCCCTCTGAGCTAATCAATACTGCAAGTGCAAAACCATAGTAATGAACAACATGGTGCCACATTGTCTTCTATTTCAAGAGTAACATGGGTGAGAGATGAATCAGTGTTAAGGGAAAAGAACAACTATTTTAAACATCTACATGTTTTTAATAAACAGCAGCTAAACTGGAAATCTATTTTAGCAGTATCTAATGCAAAAAAATAAAAGTACAAATAATTTATGCATGTGTGTTTGATATACTTATTTCTAAAAATATTATCCACACAGTATTAAAAAAATTGCATTTTCATTTAAGCAATAATGGATTGTTGGAAAATTGTTACCGATTAAATAAAGGCCAGTCAGATGTTTAAATAATTGTCAAGTACACTTCTACCTCGATATAATGCTGTCCTCGGGAGCCAAAAAAAAAAAATCTTACCACGTTGTAGGTGAAACTGCGTTATATCAAACTTGCTTCGATCTGCCGGAGTGCGCAGCCCCGCCCCCCGGAGCACTGATTCACCGCGTTATATCCGGGTAGAGGTGTATTTCATGAATACTGTACATTTATCAATCCTCACAATATCTCTGAGGTAGATGTGTATTAGCTCCATTTTACTGAGGCGGAAGCTGAGACATAATGAGATTACTTCACTTGCCAAAGGTCACATGTTAAAACTGTAGAAGAGCCAGGATTAGAACCCACAAGTTCCTGGTCCTAGCCCCATGTTAACACCAATAGGCTGCACTAGTGTTCAAGCCCTTCCTTATCTGACCTTGTAATAGCATTAAATTCCATTTCTGGTTATATAGTTGCTGCCATCTGAACTCCTCAAAGCCCCAGACTGAAGTGACATAAAAACCTAATCAGTGATGAAACTGGGAAGTTTTACTCTCCCCTCCCCTTGAAAAGATTGCTCTTTCCACCCTTGAAATACTAGGAAGGTGATGTTCAGTTCTGAGGCCACCATTAATTTATAATTCTTGGGTGAGAAAATATGTATTTCTCTATTGTCCCAGTCCTTCCCTTTAAGGCAGTAATGACCAGTCATTTTTCCCCTCCTAACTCTTTTTCATCTGATTGTTCATTAGTCACCAGTAATTGCCTATTTGAGAGTGCTGTTTTGGCAACATTTTTAAAAGCAACTAGTGATTTGAGGTGTTTCAGTTTTTGAGCATTTATTTTGACATCTTAAAGGGAGCCCAGTTTTCACAGCACTGCAGGCCTATGCACTTGCCCAAAACAGAAAAACCTTCCGCCAAAGGATAAGATTTTTAATAAAACGGTTCTCAAGGCTGGTTAAGTGATAGTAATGCAGTTGGATTGACAGTTAATGTCAGGAAATCCTGAATGCCATCCTCAGCGGCCAATTTTATTTAGCAAAATATTAACTGTATAATTTTTTGAACAATGTACCATTATTCAGATTCAACAACTATTTCTCTCCCTTTAGGAGTAACTGTGTAAATGTTTTGGTAACAACCACCCAACTTATCCCAGCACTTGCAAAAGTCCTGTTGTATAGTTTAGGAGGTGCTTTTCCTATTGAAAATATTTACAGTGCAACCAAAATAGGTAAGAAAATTACTCTTTAGTCCTCAAAGACTGCATTTGCTTTATCATATGAAAATATTTTTTCCTTTTATTAGTTATGGATGGATTCAAAACCACTTCTCTGATAGTATGAATATTTAGGTAGAAAATGAATTGTACATTGCCTCAGTTTTTAAGATTTATTGACTGTTTAAAAATTTAAACGTTTGTTTGCTATGAGTACTTCTAATCCCAGTACTTGTCACATTTATATATGGACTATGTACCATCTAAATATATAACTCTGTCACAGGGTGACACTGGCACTTATACAGGGAGCAGGGCAAGTGCACCTGATCAGTATGCTCCAATTAAGAGGGCACCTGGGTGTAGAGCAGAAAAGAGAGCCAGTGAGAGAGAGAGACTGGTGAATCAGAGCAGCCACTGTGGGAATCAGGAACAGGTGAGAGCTACCAGGGACCATGGGACTGTGGAAGGTTCCTAGAAAGAAGCAGAAGGTGGTTCCTGGGGGGAAGGCTGAAGGCAAGAAGAGTGCCTAGAGGGGTTTGCTGGCTGACTTCCCCAAGCTTGGGGAAGCTTGGGTCAGAGGGTAGGAAGAGCCTGAGGGACACAGCCAGGGCTGAAGACAGGGGAGCAATGGAGGGGCTTACCTGCTGACATCTCTAATGCTGGAGGGCTGGATGCAGGGGAACAGAGAGAGGGCATCTCGGGGGGGTTCCCATTGGGAAGAGCAGGATTATTCTTCAGGTGGAAGGGCTGTGGGTCCTGGTACAAGGACAAGGGATGACCAAGAGTCCAGGCAAGGTTGAAGAAGCCAGTACATTATGTGTTTCATCAAACAACAAGATGTCTTGAGTTTTCATGACTGCTTGCACTTGGGTGAGAAATGGACTACATGTTCGGGACTTCTGTTTTAGACCATTTGCACAAGGTTTTATAATAAACCAGCCCCAAGGAGGATATTTATTATAGCAAGAGAACCCGAAGAGGAGTTACTGGGGACTTTGGAAGGGGAAACTGAGGCAGACATGCCTGTCATGCCATGGCCTGCCACAAGAGGGAACTCCAGGAGAGTCGTCCCTCTTACATTCTCCCTACTGAATTTCATCTTTTATATGTTAGATGTACGTTATATAATTCCAGTGAATTCTATGAACCAGCATTATATGAGAGGCCCAGCTAATTTGTATTATAAACTAAGATCTTCATTTCATACACAGCAATTTCAGGCATCCAATACCCTTCAGGTCTTTTAAGTAACTTATAAATAACTTCTTGTAATATATAGTAACAAATTATACTCTTGAAAATGGCAATCTACAAAATAAAATTTAGGCTTGGATTTTCAAAGGTACCTCTAAGACTCCTTTGAAAATGCGAACTAGTGCATACAGAGTGATTCTAGAATATGGGGAAAGAGTGAAGGTTTCCAGCTGATGAAAGGTTGTATTAAGAATTCTTAAATGATTGTGACATTTAGGTCACAGGACAACCCAAGTTTCTATTGAAAATCTAGGGAGAATTTCCTTTAGAATATAATATGGCCTCACTTTTGACTCCTGATGGTTTCAGAAGAACTTGCATCTGGATATTGGAAATCAGATCAAATCCAATTGTGAATTGGGGGAAAATCACCATTCTGGTGACTTTTAAACAGCTAATAATTTGGAAGAGTTCATATCTGACCATTCATCCATTCCAAATTTTAACAAAGATTGATTGTTAAATTCTATCAGACTTCATTGGCAAAGCGTCCTGAATATATTTGTTTTTAGAGTACCATTTTTTAAATGTGCCTTTCAGCAACACAAAGAAAAACTGATATTTTGATAACTTAATTAGCTACGTCATTCCATAATGAGGGGATGCATGAAATCATTTAAAACTTTCTCAAAGAATTAAGTATATCAAATAGCCTAAATTCCATTAAACTGCCAATTTAATAGATATATTTATAGCAACCTGCACATTTTAGACTAGTGTGCAAATTGCACTCAGACTATAGTAAGGTGTAGCACCATTTGCCGCAGGAAAATAGAATTCTTGCCTGGCATGCAGGGGAATTGTGCCCACTGCTCTATCCCTTCTGGGGATGCAATGCACACCACTCCCCTCTCCCCATATCCTTTCAGGTGGGTTGTGCTGCCAGGGTTGTACAAAAGGAGTGGTCCCTGCACTCTGAGCATAGTGTCTGTACTTGGAGCTGGCCCTTAAACTCACTACAATCTGGTCCTCATTCAGCAGTTCCAAAACACAATATTTTCCTAATTAGAAGCCTCCTTTCTTGTCATTGGCTGAGCTGGCTTAATCCAGTCTTGCAAAATGGCACGTTTCTGCCTCATTTCATTCTTCTCCCTAGCTTTGAGTGCCCATCATCCCATAATGACAGCTCTTCCCCCTGCAGTAAATGCATTTTAAATGAAACTGCTACTATCCTTTGGGGGGGGAGGGGAATTAAAATAATCTGCAAGTATTGACATTCAATTTTATGTTTTTACAATAGAAGTAATACCATCCTTCTGTTACAGCCAAAATCTCTACCTAAGGTTAGGAATGAGATCTAATATCAGATAAATCTGCTTAGTCTGACCAAAGGAATTCAACTACTTTTTGGCTGTGAAACAAGCCAAAAGCTGGGAGCTATGAAAAAATGCACACTTTTTAATAGGATTCACTTAACCCTTTGTAAAGCTTCAAGATAACTCACATGATGGCTTGAATAAGTAGTGCGTTGTTTTTCAGGCAAAGAAAGCTGTTTTGAGCGTATAGTGTCCAGATTTGGCACTAACATAACTTATGTTGTGATTGGAGATGGACGAGATGAGGAGCATGCAGCTAACCAGGTAACTTCACTCTGAACTCTTATCTCATTTATCTTCCAGGAAAAGAAAGTTGCTTTGAACGAATAATGCAAAGGTTTGGCAGAAAAGTAGTATATGTTGTAATTGGGGATGGTGTAGAAGAAGAACAGGCAGCAAAAAAGGTAACCTGTCTCATGAAATGTTGGTGTGATACATAGATACTAATGCAAGCCTTTCTGTTTCATTTCTGCTAGTGTTGCACAATGGCAGATTGGCAAATAAGTTAAATATTCAGAGGCACCAAGAGCATGATAAGGCCTACACTTACATTAAAATAAACCATTTGGATTCTAGCATTTGCTTTATGACAATCTGGGTAAGAAATGTACCCCCAAAAATTAAATGAATGTTAAGGGGGAGAAAAAACGCAAATGAACCCTAAGATATAAACAGAAGTAATAAAGCAAGAGGGGTTTTGGTTAAAACAACACGTGGAAATTAGAGCAAGAGCTATTGGAGAGAATGCAGAAAACCAGCAAAAATATTGCGCCAAAGTTCTTCTATCGTGAAGAGAAAAAAACGCCTTTAGAATATACTAGGAGAAACATGATTGATTTTAAACCATAGTTTGTTTCAAGAAACACTTCTGCAAAAGAAAGACACACAAATGTACAGTTTCTTCAAAGTAAAAAATGTTTATTTTCTGCACAGTTTTCTCAGTCAAAATTTGTAAGTGTGACGTATAAGCAAATAAATTGTCAATATTTGAAAACAGAACAAGTTGGAAATCTTTCAGAAGTCAAACGCATTCCACTGTAACTCCCAGTAATGTAGAAAATGTAATGTACTCTGAATGTTGTGCTCTTTGCCTCCTGAGTTATGACCAGAAATACCAAGAATTAGCACTAAGGATAGCAAAACTTAAATCTTTCTAGTATTTTGATGGGTCCTATGTGTTGTTTTGACATTTACGCTGTAGTGGAAACAAAATCAAAATGCTCATTCCAAATGGTTGCTTATAGAGGTGCAGTACTGGTGATGGGTCTGTGCTGAACACAAGTGGTTGGTTTTGGCAGTTTCCAGTTGGCATGCTTCTCTCTAACTGTAGCTGTACTTGCATGAATAGATATGGTTTTCAGAGGAATAGATGAATACAGCAGTTTACAAATAGATCTGAACTGAGCAAAATAAAGGTTCTTCTCTAGCTGACTAGCTCCCTGGAACTAGGTGAGTGTCCAGCAGCAGCCTTCGAAGAGTGATCTGGCATGGGTAGATCTGTAATTCACTATACTGCATCTACCAGCAGACATTGATGTTTCCTGCAGCATCAGTCATCTTTATTTAAACCAGTGTTTTGAAAGTTTCTCTCCAGAAGAGTTTTCCCCCCAGCTGGACCAAAAAAAAGATACTTGTCTGTGTTGCAAAATGTTACATATGAGCCTTTCCTTATTGACTGTCCTATAACCCTTTAAATGAGAATTGAACCTTTTTAATGGTAATAAATGAGTATAAATAAATAGTGATCATCCTTTTTCTAATAAATTTCATAGTAGCAAATGAGCAAGCTCCCCTGGCCAAATGAAGGGAGTTGCATTCAGTGAGTTCTGGGCTATTTCCAGTGTGAACAGTGAAACAGATTATCTGATTATTTCCTCCTAGTTCTAAGAATTAAGCTCAGATCTATTTTGGTCTGATTTTTGTCAGTATTTTACTAACAAACATCAGACCGCAAACATAACATTACAAATATATTGTTGTGAGCTTAACTGTACTTGTTTGCTGTGTGCCTTCTGCTGTAGACAAGGTGTTCATTTTTCCTCACTTTTTCCCCCTAACAAATGCAGCACAACATGCCTTTCTGGAGGATATCAAGTCATTCGGACCTCTTGGCTCTACATCAAGCACTGGAACTAGAGTATTTGTAACTGTGTTCTATAGTTGGCGATCCTTTTTTATATTTCAAGTACACTGAATTTTTATGTGTGATTCGATGCCTCTGGCTTAACACATATGAATTGTCTTAAGAAGGGAAGAAATATTTGGAATGAAAATTCCACAATGAAGAATTCAGATTGCTGAATGGAGTTAAAATGTTAGTGCTACATAAGGAAGCTCTATGGTCTTATATATGCAACATTTCTAACGAATAAAAACCTATGGAGGTTGCTGGTACACACCAAATGAGCCCTAATGGGAGCGAACAAAGGACTCATGATGGCAAAGCACCAACATGCGTTTTCTGACCGACAAGGTGGTGGTCAACAACATTCCTCAATATGGGGTATACTCTCAGCACTGAGGTTTGAACCAGACTTTAGCCTACCTAACCCAGAAAATCTGAATTGGAATGCACTCAGACTGTATAATGACAATCCTGTCTAGACCTGTAATTTGTGTAAATTATTGATGAAAATAATTTACTGTGACTTTATTAGCAGCTGATTTTTGGAAGTGGATGCAATTTTTCTTTTTTTGGAGGGGGTGGGGAAGGGTTATATAATATTGTCTCTTTTATAAGTTTGGCAAACAGAATGTGCATAATGATGTGTTGTGCCTTAAAGACAAGACCGTGTTTGTGTGTTACAATGTAATTTTGGTTAAAAACTATGTAGATAAACAAAAAAAAGTTGACATTTTTTGACATGACCAAATTTCAAATTCAAGTAATCAAAGAGCAGGGCTGCATCAAAAGCATTTAAGTATTTGTTTCAGTAAGAAAAAATAAAGGAAAGTTTGTGGTTTTTATTTGGTTTCTGAATAGTTCCACTGAGGCAAGTTAAGAGGCTTTTGGGAGGCTGAAATGATATTGGGGACCGTTACCTTCAAAGCTAAAACAATTGCTTAACATCTTGAACATCCTTTCTTCATTCTCACATGAGAAAACTAAGAGCCATATTCATTAATTACTTACAAGCTACAGAAAAACCTGCATAGGGAGCATCTACCATTTACACAAAACCAAATTAAGTCTCTTCCATTTCCCTCTTTCCCTGGTTAGGAATGGCATTTTGGGGGGCGGAGGGGTCATATTCCACACTGTAGTTCTACCACCCCACATCTGATTTCAGTGTTATGAAGCAACTGGAAGTGTTAATAACTTTAGTTTATTGTGGAGGATGGAAATTTCTCTTCCTTGATACTGTATGTGGCAGCACATGTGCACCCACTTGTTCTGACTGTATAGAGAACTTGTCATGATAGGATGTGAAATGCAGATGCCAGGGCCACCTATGTAAGGACAGTACTCAATAATGATATGCAGTCCTCCTGTTCTTTACTGTGAAACCAACCTATTTCTATTCAGGAGATGCTTATAGGGAAATTGCTTGTTGCTTATTTAAACTACATTGACCACGTCAAAGTCAGGTCTTTGGGTGAAATCCTGGCCCCATTGAAGTCAATGGCAAAACTCTTTTATAACTAAGTAAAAAGAAATTCCTTTGCCTCCGTTGGAATTTTGTACGCAAGTCATTCAGACAACAGGCTGGTATGCTACTGCCACTAGTTTTAAATGTGCAGCCATCACACTGGTCTTGCCACACATTAAATCATTATATACCTCCAATTACAGAAGAAATGTGTGTGGGGGGATTCCTTTTTCCCCCTCTCTTGAAAGAGGCCTATGGCTGGGAATTATTTACAGGTAGTTTATTCTTACAGTATGGTACCTGATCAAATTTGGCCTAAAAATAAAATTTGATGTAAAGAGGTTAAAATTTTAAGTTTCCATTTTTTTTATTGCAGTGAAAATTTTAAGTGAAGCAATTTTAAATATACTGAAAGACTTAAATATACTAATGTCTTCAAAATCATTCTAATATTTGCTTTTAAAAGGAACATGGCAGCTATAGTAACATGTAGTCCACAGCCTGCCATCTATTTAAAAAAAAAAATCATGTCATGGAAGTTATGCATGTGCTCCTATGGGAGGGTATGGCTCAGAGTGATATAAAATTTTGTCAAGTATCAGAGGGGTAGCCGTGTTAGTCTGAATCTGTAAAAAGCAACAGAGGGTCCTATGGCACCTTTAAGACTAACATAATGTTTTTGTACAGCATCTAGCACAGTGAAGCCATGATAATATTGGGACCTCTATGCATTAGCTTCATACCATTAATAATAATAATAATAATTCACAAAACCTTACAGCACCTCACCACTTAAGGGTTTATCCCTAAGCCCTTTACACTTCACACACAATACCAAAGCTCTTTCCAGAATTCCAGATGCACAGATAGACTCTACTTAAGGAAAAAGTAACACATGTGGTATCTTTAAATACAGTCTTATAGCATATTCTTACTTCGATAAGGCTGCCTGCATGACAACTACAGGCATGAATAACCAAGGCAGATATTTTACTCAAATTAGACAGTTCCAAATCAATATGGTTGGACCTAAGTAAGCTTTGGTCATTTGGACTTTGAGTGCATTTTAATTCAATGTATATAATACAATAACAACTGCCTCCCTTCAACCCTACCCCCAAAATGAATACAATGTTATGTTTGCAAATACTATGTGCAATTAAAATATAGACTATTGTGCCTTTTGCAGTTACTGTAGCAATCTAAAGTGAGTACAGTACTTGAACATTAGGCACTTTTAATACTGCACTTGCAAGATATAAATACAGTGCAATTTCAATCACAGAGTAAGCAATATCTTAAATATGATAAGGGGTAAGTTAGTACAGTTCAGTATAAAAAAAGTAAAGTGAAATCTAGAAGCAAAGCTCTGTCTTAGAAACATTTGTTGATTGTGCACAAAGATATAGGTGATGGCTGACTCCCAGAATTGGATTTTATTAGTATCCAGTATAAGCAGCAATATACGCACCAAAAACAGGTGCAAAAACATGTTCCAGTCTAAGCACTGACACAGAAGATCTGCCCATATCAAAATCCTGGATCCAAACACACCTGAACATTGCGGGGGGAGGCGGGGTTTGAAATCCAAATCCCAAATTTAAGTGTGTGTGGATTTGACCCTTGCCAGGAAGACTACATTTTAGCGGTGAACTTGGATCCAGCTCCAGGGTTTTAGTTCAGGAGCCAGCTCTACCTTATACCAAGCACATGCTTTAAATGAATATGGTATTTAGTATCTCTAAAGAGAAAATTTTTAAGTGGCATGAGCCAAAATTGCATTATGACTCCCAGCAATAGCAGCATTTTGGAAATTTAATTGAGGCCAAGTGTCTCTGTCATGTATTAGCAAGTTCTAGTTTATTGGGGCCTACCTAATTTAAGATAATGTAAATTAATATTAAAAGCTTGTAAAATATATGTACATCTTTACTACTTCTCAATAAATACATTTGGAACTGTTGTCATTTTCTGCACTATACTGCCCTGCAAGATTTCTGGTTTTGTGTTTGAAACCCTCATTACACAGAAGTCTCTTCTAAGGGCAGGGTCTCAATCACTACAGCTTATTTGGTTTCTTAATATGAATTCCTGATTCATTTATTTATTACTTGTAACATTTTTATGCTCGTGTCTTTTCTACATGCAAATGCATCAAAACTGGGGTTGTTTTACACAGGAGACAGTTTGAACTACTGAAGAATTAACAGGTAATCTGGTCAACAGTTCAGTCCTCATGTGAGTTCCCATTATGGCAGTATCTTTGTTGCTATTGCTTCGTGGCCCCCTGTAGCTCAGAAGTAGTGATCCTGAGCTGGAGGAGGGAGTCACTCTGCAGAAGTTTCCCATCATTTGATTTATAGACTGCCATTGGTACTTAACGGCTCACTCATGCTCCTGCATGAAGCAAGGGAACAGCAATGACAGATGTTTTCTAATGGGAAATGGGCTCAGGGAGATAATTTATTAAGGACTGACCATGACATAAGGCCCTGATCCTGCAAAGAATTAAGCATATACATAACTTTATGTAGGTGGACCAGTCCCATTGACATAAAAGTCATGAACATGCTTAAGTTTTTGTAGGGTTTTAGACCTAAG
>NW_020706136.1:0-4874 GCF_002925995.2 Terrapene triunguis
AGGCCTGGTCTACACTAGGCTTTTATGTCGAATTTAGCGCCGTTATATCGAATTAACCCTGCACCCGTCCACACCACGAAGCCATTTAGTTCGACATAGAGCCCTCCTTAAATCGATTTCTGTAATCCTCCACAACGAGAGGAGTAGCGCTAAATTCGAAATGGCCATATCGAATTAGGCTAGGTGTGGATGGAAATCGACGGTAATAGCTCCGGGAGCTATCCCACAGTGCACCACTCTGTTGACGCTCTGGACAGCAGTCCGAGCTCGGATGCTCTGACCAGCCACACCCCGGGAAAATTTGAATTCCTTTTCCTGTCTGGGCAGTTTGAAGCGCAGTTTCTGTTTGGACACCGTGGCGAGCTCAGCAGCAGTGGCAGCAGTGGCAACGATGCAGAGCTCTCCAGCAGAGATGGCCGTGCAATCCAATAGAAAGAGGGCCCCAGCATGGACGGATCGGGAAGTCTTGGATCTCATCGCTGTGTGGGGAGATGAGTCCGTGCTTTCCGAGCTGCGCTCCAAAAGACGGAATGCAAAGATCTATGAGAAGATCTCTAAAGCCATGGCAGAGAGAGGCTACAGCCGGGATGCAACGCAGTGCCGCGTGAAAATCAAGGAGCTGAGACAAGGCTACCAGAAGACCAAAGAGGCAAACGGACGCTCCGGATCCCAGCCTCACACATCCCGTTTCTACGAGGCACTGCATTCCATCCTAGGTGCGGCCGCCACCACTACCCCACCCCTGACCGTGGACTCTGAGGATGGGATATTGTCCGCGGCCGGTTCCTCAGCGGACGGGGAAGAGGAGGAAGGAGATGAGGAGGACGAGGCAGTAGACAGCGCTTACAACGCTGATTTGCCCGACAGCCAGGAGCTCTTCATCACCCTGACAGAGATCCCCTACCAACCCTCCCCAGCCGTTACCCCAGACACAGATTCAGGGGAAGGATCAAGCAGTAAGTGTTTTAAATATCCAAACATTTATTTACAACATAACTGGCATATTTAAAATATTAACAGTAGCTAAAGTGCTTTAAAACATGTAAACATTTATTTGCAACAAAACAGGAAGATTGAAAATATTAACAGTGGGTAAAGTGCTTAAAAACATGTAAACAGGAAAGTCAAACAAAAGGGGAATCAGTGCAAAGTGTATCATGATTACTCCGTCTTTGGGCGCCTCAATATATAGTCCGAACCATTTTAAAAAAATCTCACAATGTCCGCTTCATGATTATAGTGCCCAAAACCCTGCAGTCATTTGTCCCTCCAAGGGCACCTAAGCCAAGAACTGGTCAATGTAACCGGGGATCGAGGCGACATCCTCCGGGGAGAACTCCTCATACACCTCCTGCAGGTGTTTTTCAAGCCTCATCAGCAGGTTCCTGGGCAGGGACAGCTTATTAGGCCCCCCGTGGTAGGACACGTTTCCCTGCCACAACGCCAGCAGGTACTCCGGGATCATGGCCTTGCACAGCAGTGCAGCAAATGGCCCCGGTTTCTGCAGGCTGTCCCGGAGCATCTTCTCCTTCTGGCTCTCGGAGACCTTCAGGAGGGTGATGTCAGGCATGACTCCCTGCTGTGAATTAGGTAGGGGAAAGTTAGTATTGGGACTGCTTGCCCGTCCCTTTACAGAACTGCAACCGCCGGTTTACAGCCACGCGGTTTACAGCCGCGAGGGGCTGGGACAGGGCCAGAGTTCATGCTTGCAGGATTGCTGCCAGCAGAGACTCGCATTGCTTTCTATGTGAAAGGAGGCCAGTGCCACTCTTAAAGTTTTAAGCGGCCACAAGTCTACGGCTTACCATGTTTGCCATCTAGACAAAGTCCGGTGTCCTGCCCTGCTCCTCAGCTCGCCACAGCAAGACCGCAGGCACTGTAGGCGAGGGCCGAAAATTCGACCTTGTCCTCAGTGCGCGTGTGATAGGTGCTCTGCATGGTCTTGTTCACAGAGAAAGACTATGTTCTCTGTTCACAGATACATTGCTCTGTCTCAGGAATTCACTCCCTTTTTCCAATTCCCACAGCCACATCTGCCCAGAGGCTAGCGCACATTAGGAGGAGGAAGAAGAGGACACGGGAAGACATGTTTGCTGAACTAATGGAATGCTCCCGAGCACAGGCAGCCCAGCAGACACAGTGGAGGGAGAACTTGTCCCAAATGCACCGGGCAAACATTGAACGGGAGGAGAGGTGGCGACAGGAGGACAGGCAGGCTACTCAAACGCTGCTTGGACTAATGAGGGAGCAAACGGACACGCTCCGCCGCCTTGTGGATGTTCTGCAGGACCGGAGGCAGGAGGAGAGAGCCCCGCTGCAGTCTCTCTGTAACTGCCCTGCCCCGCCACCAAGTCCCATACCCCCCTCACCCAAAGTCCAAACACGGAGGGGTGGAAGGGGCCGGGAAAAATTTCACTCCACCCCTGCGGACTGCTCTACCACTAGAAGGCTCTCATTCCCCAAAATTTGAAAAGTCCTTTCCTACCCGCCTCACACAAGACCCCGTCCAAGTTTCACCCCCCCGTTCCATGTGCGGTTGTTAATAAAGAATACGTTTCTGTTCATTTCTGTTTCCATCCTCTTCTTTTGGAGGGGAGTCTGTCTGGAGGGGGGGGGAAGGGCCTTGGTCATTGGACAGGACAGTCACCTTTAGCAGGGGGCAGGTGCAGCAGCAGGGCACATATACAGTGCAGTGACTAGTTATCCTGGTCAGTCTGGGAGGTGGTTTTCATGTTCTGTGTGGTGGGGGCGGTGGTGTTGCTCTGTGACTTGGTGGCGGGGGAGGGCAGTTACAGATCTTATGCAGCGGTCCTTACCCTGGATCACAGAGCCGCGCAGCAGGGGATCTGTAACCCTCCTCCCCCTGCAAGACAGTCACATAGCCGACACATACACGCAGTCCCGGCCAGGAGGGCTGGCAGGCTCCGTTGAAACAACCAGTCCACCATCGCGGAGCCTGTCATTCCTGGAGTTTAGAAGCATCATTTGCATCACAACCCTAAACCCGCTCCCCGCCACAGTCTGCGTCCCAGGTTTAAAACATTCCCGTGAAAACAGTAATAAAGACAACGGTGTCCATGAACAAAACAGAACAGATTTTATTTTTTGGGAAGGGGGTGAAGGGGGTATGTAATTGGAGAGGATAGTCGACGGCAACTGGGTAAAGAAACGGGGGCAAGTTCAGCTTCTGTGTCCACAAACTTAAAAGTCAATGGGTACCCTGCTCAGCCTTGAAACTGGCTTTCAAAGCCTCCCGGATGCACAGCGCGTCCCGCTGGGCTCTTCTAATCGCCCGGCTGTCTGGCTGGGCGTAATCAGCAGCCAGGCTATTTGCCTCAACCTCCCACCCCGCCATAAAGGTCTCCCCCTTGCTCTCACACAGATTGTGGAGCACACAGCAAGCTGCAATAACGATGGGGATATTGGTTTCGCTGAGATCACAGCGAGTGAGTAAGCTTCTCCATCTCCCCTTGAGACGGCCAAAAGCACACTCCACTACCATTCTGCACTTGCTCAGCCGGTAGTTGAACAGTTCTTTTTCTGTGTCCAGGGCGCCAGTATAGGGCTTCATGAGCCAGGGCATTAGCGGGTAGGCTGGGTCCCCGAGGATCACTGTAGGCATCTCCACATCCCCAACAGTTATCTTGTGGTCCGGGAAGTAAATACCTTCCTGCAGCCGTCTAAACAGACCAGAGTTCCTGAACACGCGAGCGTCATGAACCTTGCCCGGCCATCCGACGTAGATGTTTGTAAACCGTCCCCGATGGTCCACCAGTGCTTGCAGCACCATTGAAAAGTACCCCTTTCTATTGATGTACTGGCTGGCCTGGTGGCCCGGTCCCAGGATAGGGATGTGAGTCCCATCTATAGCCCCACCGCAGTTTGGGAATCCCATCGCAGCGAAGCCATCTATGATGGCCTGCGCGTTTCCCAGGGTCACTACCTTTGACAGCAGTACCTTGACGATTGCCTTGGCTACTTGCATGACAACAACCCCCACGGTAGATTTGCCCACGCCAAAGTGGTTCGCGACTGACCGGTAGCTGTCCGGCGTTGCAAGCTTCCAGAGGGCTATGGCCACTCGCTTCTGGACAGTCAGGGCTGCTCGCATGCGGGTGTCCTTGCGCTTCAGGGCAGGGGACAGCAACTCACAAAGTTCCAGGAAAGTCCCCTTCCGCATGCGAAAGTTTCGCAGCCACTGGGATTCATCCCAGACCTGAAGCACTATGCGGTCCCACCAGTCCGTGCTTGTTTCCCGGGCCCAGAATCGCCGTTCAACAAAATCCACATGCCCCATTGCAAACGTGATGTCCTCGGCGCTGGGTGTCGTGGTTTCTGACAGCTCTGTGCTACTCTCCGACTTCAGGCCCTCACTCCGCTGCCGTAGCCTCCTCGCCTGATTTCTCTGCATCTGCCTCTGGGAAAGGTGTATGATAAGGTGCGAGGCGTTGAGAACGGCCACAACTGCAGCGATGGTCGCAGCGGGATCCATGATCGCAGTGCTGTGGCGTCCGCGCTGTCACTGATCAAAAAGTGCGCGAACTGATTTCCCGCCGGCGCTTTCAGGGAGGGAGGCAGGGCGGTAGTGACTGACGGATGACGACAGTTACCCAAAAGCACCCTCGCCACAATTTTTTACCCAGAAGCCATTGGGGGCTCGACCCAGAATTCCACTGGGCAGCGGGGACTGCGGGAACTGTGGGATAGCTGCCCACAGTGCACTGCTTCCAATGTCGACGCTTTCCCTGGTAGTGTGGACTGACAAAGTCGAATTACTGTCCTTAGTGTAGACACACACGTTCGACTTTCTAATATCGATTGCACATATTCGATTTAACTAAAATCGAACTACTCTCGTAGTGTAGACATACCCT
>NW_020706137.1:0-2293 GCF_002925995.2 Terrapene triunguis
CCAGGGTAAGCACCCTGGCGGGCCGGGCCAGTTTGTTTACCTGCCGCGTCGGCAGGTTCGGCCGATCGCGGCTCCCACTGGCCGCGGTTCGCCGTCCCAGGCCAATGGGGGCGGCAGGAAGTGGCGCGGGCAAGGGATGTGCTGGCCACGGCTTCCTGCCACCCCCATTGGCCTGGGACGGCGAACCGCGGCCAGTGGGAGCCGCGATCGGCCGAACCTGCCGACGCGGCAGGTAAACAAACTGGCCCGGCCCGCCAGGGTGCTTACCCTGGTGAGCCGCATGCCGGAGGTTGCCGACTCGTGTTAGCCTATGAAACTGCTTTTTAGAACAGATAAAATGGACTGAGACCGAGGAGGTAAGACTGAGGGTAATAGCAGTTATCTATGTTAGGCAGGAAGAAAGCATAGACTTCATCACGCTTGTTTAATGAGTGGAACTTCTTACTATATTACCAGCTCCAAGTGTTCAGGACTCAGGCCTCAAAAAAAATCAGAAGACTGGCTTAAAAATTGTAAGGGATTTTTAAAATTAAAAAATGGGTTTTTTAACCTTTTGAGTTCACATTTTCAAGTTTTCTCTGAAACCACAAAAGCTAGAAATTTACATTTTAAAAGAATGAAGGCTGAGATTCCCATGTAATCACTTGACTCCAGGAGCTGGGGCTTTAAAGAAAATATCAGCTATCAAACAGTTGGCCCCATAAATCATGCTAGCATTTTTTAAACTTCAAAACTATAGCTCTGTAGAGGACAGAAATTCCATTTTGTGACAGATTTTGAAATTTAGTTTCATTCCAAATCAGAACAAAACCCAATTTTCAAACTCTCCAATTTTTTTTAAAAAAAAGTGTTTTGACAAAAGATTTAATTTTGACTTTTTTATTCTATAATATAAAATTAGAAAATTCAAAATGAAAAGTAGTGACCCTTTTATTTATTGTTTCTGTGATTTATTGGTGCTCCCTGCAGTGGCAATGTCTTTGGCTGCCAAAATCAGAGCAAGTTGCATCTTCAGAATAGGGGTATGTACAGAGCAGAGGTTGTGATACTGAATGGTTTAAGGTGCAGCACCAGCAACTCTTGAGATCAGACATAACTTGTTAAAAGTGCACAAAGTACTGTGTGCAACAGCAATTTATTCATTTTAGATGCACAGCCAGGACTTCAATACAAGGAAAAGTATTGAACCATGAGAACCATATGTAACCATGAGAACTCTCCTTCCTTTCTCTCACCATATTATTAAGCTGACTTTATTTTAAAAAAGTCAGCTTAATAATATGGTGAGAGAAAGGAAGGAGAGTTCTCATGGTTACATATGGTTCTCATGGTTCAATACTTTTCCTTGTATTGAAGTCCTGGCTGTGCATCTAAAATGAATAAATTGCTGTTGCACACAGTACTTTGTGCACTTTTAACAAGTTATGTCTGATCTCAAGAGTTGCTGGTGCTGCACCTTAAACCATTCAGTATCACAACCTCTGCTCTGTACATACCCCTATTCTGAAGATGCAACTTGCTCTGATTTTGGCAGCCAAAGACATTGCCACTGCAGGGAGCACCAATAAATCACAGAAACAATAAATAAAAGGGTCACTACTTTTCATTTTGAATTTTCTAATTTTATATTATAGAATAAAAAAGTCAAAATTAAATCTTTTGTCAAAACACTTTTTTTTAAAAAAAATTGGAGAGTTTGAAAATTGGGTTTTGTTCTGATTTGGAATGAAACTAAATTTCAAAATCTGTCACAAAATGGAATTTCTGTCCTCTACAGAGCTATAGTTTTGAAGTTTAAAAAATGCTAGCATGATTTATGGGGCCAACTGTTTGATAGCTGATATTTTCTTTAAAGCCCCAGCTCCTGGAGTCAAGTGATTACATGGGAATCTCAGCCTTCATTCTTTTAAAATGTAAATTTCTAGCTTTTGTGGTTTCAGAGAAAACTTGAAAATGTGAACTCAAAAGGTTAAAAAACCCATTTTTTAATTTTAAAAATCCCTTACAATTTTTAAGCCAGTCTTCTGATTTTTTTTGAGGCCTGAGTCCTGAACACTTGGAGCTGGTAATATAGTAAGAAGTTCCACTCATTAAACAAGCGTGATGAAGTCTATGCTTTCTTCCTGCCTAACATAGATAACTGCTATTACCCTCAGTCTTACCTCCTCGGTCTCAGTCCATTTTATCTGTTCTAAAAAGCAGTTTCATAGGCTAACACGAGTCGGCAACCTCCGGCATGCGGCTCACCAGGGTAAGCACCCTGGCGGGCCGGGCCAGTTTGTTTACCTGCCGC
>NW_020706138.1:0-1277 GCF_002925995.2 Terrapene triunguis
CAAAGGAAAACAGCTCCAAGTGCCTTAACCCCTTCGTGGTCTGGGAGCCAGGGATAGAAACAGCTGCAGCAAAAGACTACACCACAGTCCCACTTTCCCAAGCATTGATGCTGCCCGGCTTCTTAGGAGGGTGGCAGGCAGGCTCCAGAGGGCTAAGCACAAGTTACAGTCATTGCTCAGTTTATGCAACGTGCAGGTTAGCTGCTGATTTTAGCTCTTCCCATCTCCCCATGGCTATGCTGGGACGGGGCTCAGTCTGTCTAGGCATGGCACATGCATGGCCTGGCACCACACCTGTGTGCCTTAGGATGGAGCACGATCCTTACCACAGAGCCTTGCTGGGGGGCATTGGCTGAGTGACTAACTCCTTTGTGCCCGATTCTCCCGGGGATACGTTACACACGCCTTGGCCCAAGTCTCGCAGCGTGGGGGCATGAGTGCCGGAACATTGCTGTACCGGAGTAACGGCTCCTGGAAGGCGGGTTGTGGTGGTGGTGGTGATCTGTGGGCTGGTTGCACCAAGAGGCTGAACTGAGATCGGACCCCCATTGTGCTGGGTGCTGCACATACACATCGTGCGAGACAGTTCCTGCCCCAGAGAACTTAGTCTGGATAGACAAAGGGTGGGAGGGGAAACCGAGGCGCGCAGCAGAGACGTGACTTGGCCAAGGTTGTAGAGCAGGTTAGCGGCAGAGCTTGGCACAGGGCCAGGTCCTGAGAGCCAGGCACTTCTCTGTAAGCTGGGGCCCAGGTTCAGTGTGAAAGCTGTGACCTAGCAGTGACTCCAGCCCCCTCCCTGCCCCTCAGCACAGCACAGCAACAGCCAGTGGGGGATGGAACACCCGCATAGTCTTTGCAGGAGGGGGTGGGATGTTTCCTTTCAGAGGTTAACCTCTGTCACTGGAATTCCCGGCCCCCGCGCTCCAAGGGGAGTTAAACAAAACCAGGTGCGTCAGTGGCAGGCAGGGGGCTGTGCAGAAACTACTCCAAAGGAAACAGAGCCAGGCCTGCTGAGATGCTGCTTGCAGGGAAAAGTTGGCTTGTTACTGAACAGTCCTTGGTACCAGAGTGTCAGCTTCATAGGGAGGATGGCCACAGGGCGCCACAGCCAGCGACCCATCTCTGCAACACCCCGGCCTGAGCCTGGAGCCAGCACACAGAACGGTGGCCCGAGGGGAACACTCAGAGTGTCTGATGTAGAGCCAAGCCTCAGCGCTGGGACGGGGCGTGCTGGTTCTCCAAGGCTCAGCGCTAGGACGGGGCGTGCTGGTTCCCCA
>NW_020706139.1:0-1257 GCF_002925995.2 Terrapene triunguis
CAAAGGAAAACAGCTCCAAGTGCCTTAACCCCTTCGTGGTCTGGGAGTCAGGGATAGAAACAGCTGCAGCAAAAGACTACACCACAGTCCCACTTGGCTTTCCCAAGCATTGATGCTGCCCGGCTTCTTAGGAGGGTGGCAAGCAGGCTCCAAAGGGCTAAGCACAAGTTACAGTCATTGCTCAGTTTATGCAAAGTGCAGGTTAGCTGCTGATTTTAGCTCTTCCCATCTCCCCATGGCTACGCTGGGACGGGGCTCATTCTGTCTAGGCATGGCACATGCATGGCCTGGCACCACACCTGTGTGCCTTAGGATGGAGCACGATCCTTACCACAGAGCCTTGCTGGGGGGCATTGGCTGAGTGACTAACTCCTTTGTGCCCAATTCTCCCGGGGATACGTTACACACGCCTTGGCCCCAGTCTCGCAGCGTGGGGGCATGAGTGCCGGAACATTGCTGTACCGGAGTAACGGCTCCTGGAAGGCGGGTTGTGGTGGTGGTGATCTGTGGGCTGGTTGCACCAAGAGGCTGAACTGAGATCGGACCCCCATTGTGCTAGGTGCTGCACATACACATCGTGCGAGACAGTTCCTGCCCCAGAGAACTTAGTCTGGATAGACAAAGGGTGGGAGGGGAAACCGAGGCGCGCAGCAGAGACGTGACTTGGCCAAGGTTGTAGAGCAGGTTAGCGGCAGAGCTTGGCACAGGGCCAGGTCCTGAGAGCCAGGCACTTCTCTGTAAGCTGGGGCCCAGGTTCAGTGTGAAAGCTGTGACCTAGCAGTGACTCCAGCCCCCTCCCTGCCCCTCAGCACAGCACAGCAACAGCCAGTGGGGGATGGAACGCCCGCATAGTCTTTGCAGGAGGGGGTGGGATGTTTCCTTTCAGAGCTTAACCTCTGTCACTGGAATTCCCGGCCCCCGCGCTCCAAGGGGAGTTAAACAAAACCAGGTGCGTCAGTGGCAGGCAGGGGGCTGTGCAGAAACTACTCCAAAGGAAACAGAGCCAGGCCTGCTGAGATGCTGCTTGCAGGGAAAAGCTGGCTTGTTACTGAACAGCCCTTGGTACCAGAGTGTCAGCTTCATAGGGAGGATGGCCACAGGGCGCCACAGCCAGCGACCCATCTCTGCAACACCCCGGCCTGAGCCTGGAGCCAGCACACAGAACGGTGGCCCAAGGGGAACACTCAGAGTGTCTGATGTAGAGCCAAGCCTCAGCGCTAGGACGGGGCGTGCTGGTTCCCCAAGGCTCAGCGCTAG
>NW_020706140.1:0-2194 GCF_002925995.2 Terrapene triunguis
TTGAGAATTTGAAAGTAGAAGGCAGCTTGGGTGAAAGTGATCATGAAATCATAGAGTTTGCAATTCTAAGGAAGGGTAGAAGGGAGAACAGCAAAATAGAGACAATGGATTTCAGGAAGTCGGATTCTGGTAAGCTCAGAGAGCTGATAGGTAAGGTCCCATGGGAATCAAGACTGAGGGGAAAAACAACTGAGGAGAGTTGGCAGTTTTTCAAAGGGACACTATTAAGGGCCCAAAAGCAAGCTATTCCGCTGGTTAGGAAGGATAGAAAATGTGGCAAAAGACCACCTTGGCTTAACCACGAGATCTTGCATGATCTAAAAAATAAAAAGGAGTTATATAAAAAATGGAAACTAGGACAGATTACAAAGGATGAATACAGGCAAACAACACAGGAATGCAGGGGCAAGATTAGAAAGGCAAAGGCACAAAATGAGCTCAAACTAGCTACGGGAATAAAGGGAAACAAGAAGACTTTTTATCAATACATTAGAAGCAAGAGGAAGACCAAAGACAGGGTAGGCCCACTGCTTAGTGAAGAGGGAGAAACAGTAACAGGAAACTTGGAAATGGCAGAGATGCTTAATGACTTCTTTGTTTCGGTCTTCACCGAGAAGTCTGAAGGAATGCCTAACATAGTGAATGCTAATGGGAAGGGGGTAGGTTTAGCAGATAAAATAAAAAAAGAACAAGTTAAAAATCACTTAGAAAAGTTAGATGCCTGCAAGTCACCAGGGCCTGATGAAATGCATCCTAGAATACTCAAGGAGCTAATAGAGGAGGTATCTGAGCCTCTAGCTATTATCTTTGGAAAATCATGGGAGATGGGAGAGATTCCAGAAGACTGGAAAAGGGCAAATATAGTGCCCATCTATAAAAAGGGAAATAAAAACAACCCAGGAAACTACAGACCAGTTAGTTTAACTTCTGTGCCAGGGAAGATAATGGAGCAAGTAATTAAGGAAATCATCTGCAAACGCTTGGAAGGTGGTAAGGTGATAGGGAACAGCCAGCATGGATTTGTAAAGAACAAATCATGTCAAACCAATCTGATAGCTTTCTTCGATAGGATAACGAGTCTTGTGGATAAGGGAGAAGCTGTGGATGTGGTATACCTAGACTTTAGTAAGGCATTTGATATGGTCTCGCATGATATTCTTATCGATAAACTAGGCAAATACAATTTAGATGGGGCTACTATAAGGTGGGTGTATAACTGGCTGGATAACCGTACTCAGAGAGTTGTTATTAATGGTTCCCAATCCTGCTGGAAAGACATAACGAGTGGGGTTCCGCAGGGGTCTGTTTTGGGACCGGCTCTGTTCAATCTCTTCATTAACGACTTAGATATTGGCATAGAAAGTACGCTTATTAAGTTTGCGGATGATACCAAACTGGGAGGGATTGCAACTGCTTTGGAGGACAGGGACATAATTCAAAATGATCTGGACAAATTGGAGAAATGGTCTGAGTTAAACAGGATGAAGTTTAACAAAGACAAATGCAAAGTGCTCCACTTAGGAAGAAAAAATCAGTTTCACACATACAGAATGGGAAGAGACTGTCTAGGAAGGAGTACGGCAGAAAGGGATCTAGGGGTTATAGTGGACCACAAGCTAAATATGAGTCAACAGTGTGATGCTGTTGCAAAAAAGCAAACATGATTCTGGGATGTATTAACAGGTGTGTTGTGAGCAAGACACGAGAAGTCATTCTTCCGCTCTACTCTGCTCTGGTTAGGCCTCAGCTGGAGTACTGCGTCCAGTTCTGGGCACCGCATTTCAAGAAAGATGTGGAGAAATTGGAAAGGGTCCAGAGAAGAGCAACAAGAATGATTAAAGGTCTTGAGAACATGACCTATGAAGGAAGGCTGAAAGAATTGGGTTTGTTTAGTTTGGAAAAGAGAAGACTGAGAGGGGACATGATAGCAGTTTTCAGGTATCTAAAAGGGTGTCATAAGGAGGAGGGAGAAAACTTGTTCACCTTAGCCTCTAAGGATAGAACAAGAAGCAATGGGCTTAAACTGCAGCAAGGGAGGTCTAGGTTGGACATTAGGAAAAAGTTTCTAACTGTCAGGGTGGTTAAATACTGGAATAAATTGCCTAGGGAGGTTGTGGAATCTCCATCTCTGGAGATATTTAAGAGTAGGTTAGATAAATGTCTATCAGGGATGGTCTAGACAGTATTTGGTCCT
>NW_020706141.1:0-6236 GCF_002925995.2 Terrapene triunguis
TAAATGTCTATCAGGGATGGTCTAGACAGTATTTGGTCCTGCCATGCGGGCAGGGGACTGGACTCGATGACCTCTCGAAGTCCCTTCCAGTCCTAGAATCTATTTAACGTGGGATTTCCCCAGTCACTTCAAACAGCTACCAAGTGGGTCACTAACAGGCATAGGCCGGTTGCAGTCAGAGCAGGGCTTAAAACCCAGAGACTGGGGCATGCCCCGCCTGGGTCAAAGTCCCCACTGGGACCCTAACTGACTAATGACAGTACTTAACAGCTACTTACTAAACTAATCTACTATAAACAAACTATTTACAGCTGGAACACAAGGTTCAAGGAGTAGGAAAAAAACACTGGCCACTTGCGAAGCAAGAGAAAGAGGCGCTCTGACCAACCTCCATGGACGGTAAGAAGAAACTGAGAGCGCATAGGGCCAGTGGTGCCTAATATACCAATGCATGAGCACGGCACTCAAGGGGGTGCCACAGCCAGCTCTACGGATACCGCTAAGGCAAAAGTCTCCAACAACTGCGCACGTGGGCGCACACACACCTAGAATGGAATCAACATGAGCAAGCACTCAAAGAAGAATGTGTTTGTTTCACTCAGCACTTTTTGAGCTTCTGGGGAGTTCTTGCAGTGTCAAATGTGTTTAAGTATTCCAACAGAACAGTGCTTTTAATGGACTAAAATTTGATTACTCAATCCTTTGAAAATTAGGGTCATAGCTTATATTTTTAAGTGGAAAATTTATATCATGTCCATTATTGACCTCTCTAGACCCACTATCAAAAGACAAGGTACGCTAATGTTTTATTGTGGTGTGACTGGATCTCAACTCGTATATCCAAAAACAGAGGCAACAAACTGGTGAACACTTGAAAATTTGGGCTTTCGTGACTTGTTCACACACTTAGTTAATAACAGAGCAGGAACAGAAGCCAAGTCTCTCAACTTCACGGTCTACATAAGCTCTGTAGACATGGCTACATAAGGGAAAGGAAGCGGTCAGACATGATGTTGCCTACTTTTCTCTGCTATCCTGCTTTATGGAGTTTCAGCTATTTGTACCACCATACATTTCCTGGTATTTTTGATTGCTATACTTGTAAGGATTATGGGAGAATTAGTGGGGAATGGCAGAATCTTAGCAGAATATGTGATGAAGGGGGGAATTTTAATCCAATGGTGAAAGGAGTGAATCTCCTCTGTGGCCATTTTATTCAGCTTCTCTAGAAATATTTCTTTAGAAACCTAGTGCAGTCCACGATGAGTCAAAAGAGGATTCTTTCACTGCAGAGCGTACCTTGTCAGAGAACCAGATGAGCCTGGACTCTTCATAGTACCTAAACATTCCATATTTGGGATCAAGCAACTCTCTCATGATGAGCAAGAAAAATTCTTTGCGAACACCTCCTGCATCAACAGCTTCTTCCCCTACAAAAATAACCTGAAATGGGCACTTCAGTTAGCACAGAATATAAAAAAGAAATACAAAACAAATTACATTTAATCTAAAAATATACTGAATTTGTTAAGGTATAACAGATACTAAAATAAAAATTATGATCTGATTTAATGTTAGATTAAGGGAATTTAAGCAGTATAAACTGGCTATACCTTGAGTGGTTTCTTGTAATCTACATTCTTCGTTTTCCTTAGGACTTCCATAGCATCTCCTACAATATTGTCTCTGCGCACCACTAATATTAGACAAGGATTGACAGATTCAAATACAGGAAGAAAAATAGATGAGAAATTCTGTCTGTGAGCCTGGTCAACAGCCATCTGGGGAAAACCAAGTAAAAGCCTTAGTTATAGTAATAATAACTAACATTGCATGCATGAAAAAGACAACATTTAAGAGCTTCTATCAATGTATTTATTTAGCAAACATACCTGGGAGCTACAATTTTAAATTTAATACACTTTACATCCCTCTAACCTCAGCAGATATGCTTTCTACTAGCACCAACAAATTTAACACTGCTGTTCAACAGTTCCATAAGTCTTAAGTTACTGTTTTTAACCATTAAAAACTTTTGTATAACAGAAACAAAAGCTAAACACACACTACAACCCATCGAAGGTCTATTGAAAACAATTGGCAAATAGAGGTTGAGGAGGTAAATATTAATCTGGCATAAATGAGCATTAAGAAGTGGTTTCACAGAGTAAAATTTGTTCATATTTTTCTTATATCTGTTTTATATCATTTGAGTTGTATTTTCTTCCACTGTCTAACAATCTTTTCACTTGCTTTCCTTCTCCTCCTTAACATGAAAGATCATATTAAACAAAATACTGTCATGAGTAGTCTAATTATGGCACAGAGTTCTTTAAAGCTTGCCAAATATCTACTAGAAGAGATCATTAACAATCTACTCTGTAAATGGGCACAGGCATAGAATGAACATTTTCCTTGAATTTTCATTTATTTTTCTGTTCACATAACAATTGCTGATTTTTGAGCATCAGTGGTGAATACAAGCTTTGAAAACAGATTCAAAATTGTATTTATTAAAATATTGTGATTACAGGAATTAGTATTTTTCAGCACGAGTGCATATCATACAAGCACAGTGCCTCTTTCCCGTCTATCTTCAGCTTCAAGACACAGGCTCTTATCACTGTAAACAGGCAATATGAAAATGGGCATGTGGAGGACGGGGAGCAGTTCAAGTAGTCAGAGTGTTTGGAACTATTATTTCAGTCACTTGCTTTTATTTTTCCTTCACTCACTCTGTCCTCTTTATACATGTGATTTTCATAATTCATGACTCCTTTACAACAGCTCTGCAGGTACGTATTATACAGAATACCAACTGCTGAACAATTGTTCATCACATCGCACATGTTTCAGTGTTGCTCAGATAGAAACAAAGACAACAAATAAGAAACGTGGACTTCCAATGCATAACTGACACGGTTAGGTGAACATAACTCATGCTTAGAAATAAAAGGACACAATATAGGGTACGTTTTACAAACCATTATATTTATGAATTAGCTTTACCCAGATTAATGCAAAACTGAAATAACTAAAAATAGCAAGTATGTAATTTGATGGCAGCAAATAGGGAAAGAACCAATGATGCTCAAATGAAATCTCCATATTGCAACAATTTTTCCAGATTAAGAAATTCAGTCCCACCTTTCCACAAAAAATACATTTAAAACAATTTCCAAGCCTTGACTCTCTCCCATTACCTACATCTGCAATGCAAGACCATACCTATTACAGTTTGAGATAAGCAATCAGTTGGCTGGTAAAGTGCCACCTAGCTACTGAAAGGAGAGAAATTGCTACAAAAAAAAGATAACAATTTACACAGATTACCAAACAATACAATTTCAACCAGGTTCAAAACATTAAAAAAGGGGGAGAAAAGTAAACTACCCCAAATTTATATCATGCAAATTACTTGTACAAAAGTAGGAAGAAAAAAAAATAGATCTCAAAATAGTTAATAGATTTTAGTCCTTTTTGGATATTTTAAAAAACTGATGTTTACAAAGAGTGAAATACCATTTTACCTGCATTTGTAAGACAGCATCTGTTTGCAAGAGCGTAGTTTTTGCCTGTGCATCAAACACGAAAGGGTATGTGCAAATTGTAACTGGATTTTCTGTTAGCTAGAAAAAAAAGTAAAATATTAGTGCACAGAGTTATCATATGGTACTTAAAAAGAGTGGTTATAGTCAGAAAAAAATGGGATTGTAAAAATGGTTCTCTCTCATTCAATATATCTGCTTTATTGACAAAAGATTTTACTTGTCAATGCAGGGCCAATATTGTTGTGGGAAAGGGAGTGGATTTTTGAATTCTCTTGTGTTTCATCAACAAAACAGATCATTTCTAAATCTTTATTATTGATATAGGTATGAGGTTAGAAAGCGTTTTGGTTACAGATCCTAGTTTGAGCTTGCATTGCTTACAGTTTTAAAAGTTTTTTAGGCCTTGTTCGCTTTTGCGAACAGGGGCTGCTAACAGGGAGTTTCGCAAGGGAGTTCTCCAGGTGAAGGAGGAGCAATACAGCACCCTTTTGGGGTAAGTGACTGTCTGTAGTGTGTGTTTGTTTGTGTTTGGGGGTTACTTGCTGTGTGCTGAGCTTGTGTTTGTCAGTCTGTTTGTTTGTTTGTTTGAAGGACCGTGTGCTGTGGCTGGCAGTTGGAAGCTGTGAGCTTCAAAGGAAGGTTTGAAACCTAGAAGCCTCTGGTAATTGGCTGAGCCTTAATCAGTGGGCGGGGCATTCATACAGGCCAGGGCTTTATAAAGCAGCGCACAAGTGACCAGGGAGCTTTTGCGAACAGGGGCTGCTAATCAGGGAGTTTCGCAAGGGAGTTGGGAAGGGGAGTGGGAAAGGGCGAGGGTCCCTTGCCGGTTCCATCTGTTTTCCCTTTATTCCCCTTAAAACTTTAAACTTCTTGCTTAAACACCCTTTCAGCGGACAGGGGGCTGCAGACGGGAGTTTGACAGAGGGAGGCTTACGATGATTAGGAAGACCCGCAACACCTGTGCCAGCACTGCTTCTGTCTCCTCCACCTGCGCCTGTAGCCAGACAGAGCGCCTGTGCATGGATGCTTCTACCCAGATCCTGGTGTGGTTTTGCAGAGACTGTAACTTGCAATTTCCACTTACTGATATCCAGGCTGGGGGGACCATCCAATGTGAAAGGTGCCTGCTGGTGGAATCTCTCAGGCAGCAGGTGGGAGAGCTACAGGAGGTGGTGGCTAGGTTGAGAAGCATCCGAATCCACAAGCAATTCCTGGACAGTGTCCATGTGGAGACAGCTGAGGTAGCTGTCCCAGTACACAGGACTGCTGATACACCACTGGTGGAGGAGGAGATGGCTCAGGGTGGACACTGGCAGCTGGTTACTTCTGGCAGCAGGCAGTGCTCCACCCCTGCTCCGAACCCTCCCGCTGTGGTAATAGGTAACCGTTATGCTCTTCTTGATACAGGAAAGAAGGCATCACCCCCTACAGTAAAGGAGGAGAAGCCTCGTACCCCTAAGGCTGGGAGGTCTGCTGCCACCACTGCGTATAGGAAACGTAGGGTAGTGGTGGTCGGAGACTCTCTGCTGAGGGGGACGGAGGCGGCCATCTGTTGCCCTGACATTTCATCTCGGGAGGTATGCTGCCTGCCGGGAGCCCGTATCCGAGACGTTACGGAGGCATTGTCGAGGATTATCCAGCCCTCTGACTACTACCCCATGCTACTCATCCATGTGGGCACAAATGATACTGCGCGGTATGACACGGAGCGGATCAAGAGTGACTACAGGGCTCTGGGAGTACGGGTGAAGGAGTTTGGAGCGCAGGTGGTATTCTCTTCGATTCTTCCTGTCAAAGGTAGGGGCCCAGGCAGAGACAGATGCATCATGGAGGTGAATGCCTGGCTGCGAAGATGGTGTCACCAGGAGGGCTTTGGCTTCCTAGACCACGGGATGCTATTTGAGGAAGGACTGCTAGGCAGAGATGGCGTTCACCTTTCGAGGAGGGGAAAGACGCTATTTGGACACAGACTGGCTAACCTAGTGAGGAGGGTTTTAAACTAGGTTCGACGGGGACAGGTGAGCAAAGCCCGCAGGTAAGTGGGGAACATGGAGACCTGGGAGATGGGTCGGAAACGAGAGGGAGTGTGGGCTATATTGGCAGAGAGAAAGGAGGGTCAGGACAAAACTGGGAGGAAAGATCAAACCAGTATCTTAGATGCCTATATACAAATGCGAGAAGTATGGGTAATAAGCAGGAAGAACTGGAAGAGCTAATAAATAAATACAACTATGACATTGTTGGCATCACTGAAACTTGGTGGGATAATACACGATTGGAATGTTGGTGTGGATGGATACAGCTTGCTCAGGAAGGATAGACAGGGGAGAAAGGGAGGAGGTGTTGCCTTATATATTAAAAATGTACACACTTGGACTGAGGTAGAGATGGACATAGGAGATGGAAGTGTTGAGAGTCTCTGGGTTAGGCTAAAAGGGGTAAAAAACAAGGGTGATGTCATGCTAGGAGTCTACTACAGGCCACCTAACCAGGTGGAAGAGGTGGATGAGGCTTTTTTTAAAACAACTAACAAAATCATCCAAAGCCCAAGATTTGGTGGTGATGGGGGACTTCAACTATCCGGATATATGTTGGGAAAATAACACAGCGGGGCACAGACTATCCAACAAATTCTTGGACTGCATTGCAGACAACTTTTTATTTCAGAAGGTTGAAAAAGCTACT
>NW_020706142.1:0-1941 GCF_002925995.2 Terrapene triunguis
GCAAGCTGCGAGGGTGATGATCAAGTCAGCCAAATAAATTTCCTAATCACAGACGCTGGGGTGAAGGTCACTCCTGCCTCGTAGCCTCAGACACAGTGTGCCGCATCTGTGAGCTGGCGATTCGGGAGCTATGCGTCCCTACATCCCCCCCCCTCTCCTATTTTATATGCGGTGTTTAGACGGAGCACCCTCGCAGGGTTGCATGCACAATGCCATCAGACTGGGTATACACTGAACAAAGCAGCAAAGTAAAACGCCAAGGACCAAGACCAAGACCCCATACTGCAAGAGGATTTTTATCCACCCTGAGGGTAGCCATGACCAGATGTAATCCCACCAAGGAGGGGAAACGTCCTGGTGGATGGCTTGAGCATAACGCTTCAGCATATCAATCTGCTATTGTATGCGGTTACCATTATCAGTAAAATTAAAACAACACATTTCCTTTACAATTTCACACCCCAGATGTTGCTGCAGCCACTGTTCCATCTGGGATTCGCCTTGGCAGCCAGGGGCCAACAAAAAACCTCCCAATACACACAAAATAAGGAGTGAATTAGCATTAAGGCAAGCCAACAATGTCACAAGGTAATTTTCCGCGGTAGGTTCCAGCTGCTGCTGCACTCGCAACTGCTCGGCCTGCAATGAGAGGGCTTTAACCTGTCCCCAGGTCATGCGCTGCGGGGGCTCCCGCGGGGGGCGCTGGCGAGGACGCTCGGGATCCTGTAGATGTAGGTTGAACTGCAGAATGGGGTTCGACAGTCCCTGGTGCCAGGCCATCGCCGTGCCACGGGCGGATGTTACGCGCCGGGACCCACAACGGACCTGTAGGAAGAGAAACGGCAGCATGCCCCCCGTCCCCACGTTATAAGGGGTGCTGGGCCATGCCACTGAGGATCCGGGGCCCTGCGATATTTAACAAGGGGGCGGGGCAAGGCCTGGTGGCTGCGGAAATGACGTTCTGCCGCAGAGTAATTGTCAGTCAAATTCAAATGATTCAGGGTAAAGAGCACTGCAGCCAGCCATTCCTGGCGGGGAGGAAGGCCTACTGGAATCCCCCCTTTTTGTTTTTGGCGGGCCAGGGCCTGTTTGAGCGCACGGTTGGCCCGTTCCACAATGGCCTGGCCTGTGGGGTTATACGGGATACCAAACGTGTGGACAACGTCGCACGTGGTACAAAAGGAGGCAAAGGCCGAGCTACAGTAGGCGGGGCCGTTGTCGGTTTTAAGATGGGACGGGTGACCCATGATCGCCATGGCGCGAATCATGTGATTAATAACATGACGAGAGGCCTCACCCTTTTGGGGGGTGACCCACACATAATGGGAAAAGGTATCTACACACACGTGAAGATACTGCCAGGGGGCAAAAGGAGGGAAGTGTGTAACATCCATTTGCCAAAGCTGATTGGCCGAAGTGCCGCGAGGATTAACCCCCACCTCCGGGCTATTGGAGAGAGAAGCGCAAAGGTCACACTGGCGAACAATGGCCTGCGCCTGATGCAATGGGAGAATAAACTGCTTGGCAAGGGCCTTGGCAGACTGATGGAAAAAGGTGTGGCTTTCGATTGGGGAGGAAAAAATCGAGGCCACCGATTTGACCGCTTGGTCGGCCACCGCGTTACCTTCTGTCAATAGGCCCGGTAGTGTGGTGTGACTGCGAATATGTGCCACAAAAAGTGGGCTAGAGCGGGAGGAAAGAAGCTGTTGCAGGGTGAGAAAAAGGGCCAACAGCTTGTCATCACAGGAGGGCGACACATAGGAACCTGGAAGAGACTTAAGAACATTAGTAACATAAAGACTATCAGTAATAAGATTAAAAGGGTCATCCTGGAAGCATCGGCAGGCCAGGATGACAGCGGCCAATTCTGCGCGCTGGGGGGAACGCTGAGGCAGGGTAAAGTGGACTTGCCAAGTGCCCTGCTCCTGCCAGCTGACCGCA
>NW_020706143.1:0-2537 GCF_002925995.2 Terrapene triunguis
GGGTAAAGTGGACTTGCCAAGTGCCCTGCTCCTGCCAGCTGACCGCACCCCGCGTTGGGCCGCCGTCTGTGAAGAGGGTAAGTGCATCCTCAATGGGGACGGTTGACAAAGACGGCCGGAGGTGAAGGTAACGTTGTTGCAAGAGCGAGAGATGGGGGTCAGGGGGAATGTGATATTTAATTTCCCCGACATAGTCGGCAAGAGACAACTGGAGGGTGGCACTGCAAGAGACAGCGCGTTCCCAGTCTTTAGCCGGGATGGGGACAATAATGGCAGCGGGATCGCAACCCAAGAGGGTGCGGGACCGTTCCCGCACTTTGAAAATCAGCTCGGTGGCCCTTTGAGGGAATGTCTGAATAGTATGCGGAGGGGAGTGGGTCAAATAAATCCATTCAATTAAACGAAGACGCGCTGACGCCCCCTCCTGGGCGAGGACAGCTGTCGGTTGTGAAAGTGTGGGAAGCAAAATGGCAAAAAGGGGCTGTTCCCTATCTCGGCGGTCGACCCACACTTGGGCCAGGGTCCGGTTAATGAGGGTGACCGCTTGGCGCTGTTCCTGGGAAACGGGAATAACATCCCCGGGGAGGCGGCCCTGCCGAAGGCCAGAAAAAAGAGGGGACAGCATGGAGGTAGTCAGAGGGCAAAAAGGGCGGATCCAATTGAGGGACCCTAACAACTGTTGGAGCTGTACGAACGTAAGAGGGTTGGGCAGCGCCAACTCGGGACAAACTGGGCGGGCATATGACTGGAGCATACGGTGACCGAGATACAAAAAGGGTGGCTGGTGCTGGACTTTGTCCGGTGCTATAACCAGGCCACACGCCGCAAGCTGGTGGCGCAGTTCGTCCAGCCAGTCATCAGGAAGGATGGGGTGAGCCACCAGGATGTCGTCCATATAGCGATAGATTAAAGCATCCGGGTGCACTGCGCGGAAGGGCCGTAAGGCCTGCGCAACAAAATGCTGACACAAGGTGGGGCTGTTCAACATGCCTTGAGGGAGCACATTCCACTGATAGCGTGGAGTGGGCTAGGAATAATTTAAGACCGGAACGGTAAAGGCAAAACGCGCCCGGTCCTCAGGGTGCAGGGGAATGGTAAAAAAACAATCTTTTAAATCTATTACAAATAACCGGTAATCACAGGGGATAAGGTTGGGATTGGGGGTACCACACTGCAGGGGACCCATAGGCTGTATAATTTTGTTAATGGCGCGAAGATCCTGCAGAAGGCGCCACTTGCCAGATTTCTTTTTAATTACAAACACGGGGGTATTAAAGGGGCTAGTGGACTCCTCCAAATGCCCTGCCTGTAGCTGGTCATTGACCAAGTGCTGGAGGGCCTCCAGCTTTTCCAGAGGAAGCGGCCACTGCGCAACCCATACGAGCTCGTCAGTGAGCCAACGGAGGGGGAGGGCCGTACGCCTAATCATCGATATGGATGGTGGCAGTGAACTGCATTAACAAATCACGGCCCCACAGGTTAAGGTGGACGGGGAGAATAATAGGCCGGATACGGGCGCGGCGGTGAGAGCGCCGAATCCTAACCACTAGACCACCAGGGATAAGCTGCCCGGGGCGTGCCCTCCGCCTGCTGCGGGATGCCCGAAAACTGCCCCGCGCCATATAACTGCTCAGCGAGATAAGCCCCCCCACCTTGTGCTGCCGCCGCAAGCGCCTCTCGCTGGTACTCGCTATCCCACACAACGTATTGCGCGGGAGACAGCACCATGCGACACATGTCTTTCCAATCTTGGGGGAGCAAGAAATAACCGTTTGACACACCTTCCAAGATCCCCAGGGTGAAAGTGGACCGCACCCCGGTCTCACGAACCGCCTTGCGGAGCTCGCGCAGAACCGAGTAGGGGAGAGCCTCCCAGTCCACGATCTGCCCCCCATTACCATTATCCCGCCAAGAGACGGGGAACGCCTCGAACCCACAGCTGGATTCCTCGTCGGTCAAGAGACCAGCCTCGCGCGCTCGCCGCACCGCCGCGGCGACAGCCCCCTCCCGCCCGACCGGTGGGCAGGGGGGCGCCGCCGCGGGCGGCGGCGCAGGGAGGGTCAGCTGCGGGTAGGAGGGAAGTGGCCCATCACCTGGGGGCAAAAGGGAGACCGGCTTGGGACCGTCGGGGCCGACCCCCTCCAGCGCCTCCTTGCAACGCTGCCAGAGCAGCAGGTGCTGGACCGGGGCACGGGGCTCACTATACAAGGTGGTCCCAATCCGTATCCAATCAAGAAGCCGTAACGACCCGCAGTCCGGATACCAGGGGCACTGGCGATCTATTTCCCTTCGGAGGTCCTCAATATGAGCGACCGAGACAACGACACATGAACGCTGCCGTATAATCTTTTGTAACTCTCTTGCGTGCTCCTTCTGGGCACTGGAAAGTCCCCCCCCCATACTCACGAATCAGGGGCGGCAAACAGCCGCGGGGGTGCACTCGGCGTATCCAGCCGGTGAGCAGGGGGTTATCACGTTGGGGTCACCAGATGTGGCGACGAGAAAGGAAAGGAAACAGAACGCCTGGTCTGTGGTAG
>NW_020706144.1:0-4671 GCF_002925995.2 Terrapene triunguis
AGGGTATGTCTACACTACGAGGGTAATTCGATTTTACTTAAATCGAATATGTGGAATCGATATTGCAAAGTCGAACGTGTGTGTCCACACTAAGGACACACTAAGGACAGTAATTCGACTTTGTGAGTCCACACTAACGGGGCGAGCGTCGATATTGGAAGCGGTGCACTGTGGGCAGCTATCCCACAGTTCCCGCAGTCCCCGCTGCCCATCGGAATTCTGGGTCGAGCCGCCAATGCCTTCTGGGTAAAAAAAATTTGTCGTCATCCGTCCGTCACTAACGCCCTCCCTCCCTCCATGAAAGCGCCGGCGGGAAATCAGTTCGCGCACTTTTCTGGTCAGTGACAGCGCGGACGCCACAGCACTGCGATCATGGATCACGCTGCGACCATCGCTGCACTTCTGGCCGTTCTCAACACCTCGCAGCTTATCATACACCTTTCCCTGAGGCAGATGAAGAGTAATCAGGCGAGGAGGCTACGACACCGCCGTGATGGCCTGAAGTCGGAGAGTAGCACAGAGCTGTCAGAAACCACGAGCCCCAGCGCCCAGGACATCACGGTGGCAATGGGGCATGTGGATTTTGTTGAACGGCGATTCTGGGCCCGGGAAACAAGCACGGACTGGTGGGACCGTATAGTGCTTCAGGTCTGGGATGAATCCCAGTGGCTGCGAAACTTTCGCATGCGGAAGGGGACTTTCCTCGAACTTTGTGAGTTGCTGTCCCCTGCCCTGAAGCGCCAGAATACCAGGATGAGAGCAGCCATCACAGTTGAGAAGCGAGTGGCCATAGCCCTCTGGAAGCTTGCAACGCCGGACAGCTACCGGTCGGTTGCGAACCACTTTGGTGTGGGCAAATCTACCGTGGGGGTTGTTGTCATGCAAGTAGCCAAGGCAATCGTGAAGGTACTGCTCCCAAAGGTAGTGACCCTGGGAAACGCGCAGGTCATCATAGATGGCTTTGCCGCGATGGGATTCCCAAACTGCGGTGGGGCTATCGATGGGACTCACATCCCTATCCTGGGACCGGACCACCAGGCCAGCCAGTACATCAATAGAAAGGGCTACTTTTCAATGGTGCTGCAAGCACTGGTGGACCATCGGGGACGTTTTACAAACATCTACGTCGGATGGCCGGGCAAGGTTCATGACGCTCGCGTGTTCAGGAACTCTGGTCTGTTTAGACGGCTGCAGGAAGGTATTTACTTCCCAGACCACAAAATAACTCTTGGGGATGTGGAGATGCCTACAGTCATCCTCGGGGACCCAGCCTACCCGCTAATGCCCTGGCTCATGAAGCCCTATACTGGCGCCCTGGACACAGAAAAAGAACTGTTCAACTACCGTCTGAGCAAGTGCAGAATGGTGGTGGAGTGTGCTTTTGGCCGTCTCAAAGGGAGATGGAGAAGCTTACTCACTCGCTGTGATCTCAGTGAAACCAATATCCCCATCGTTATTGCAGCTTGCTGTGTGCTCCACAATCTGTGTGAGAGCAAGGGGGAGACCTTTATGGCGGGGTGGGAGCTAGAGGCAAATAGCCTGGCTGCTGATTACGTCCAGCCAGACAGCCGGGCCATTAGAAGATCCCAGCGGGACGCCCTGTGCATCCGGGAGGCTTTGAAAGCTAGGTTCCTGAGTGAGCAGGGCAACCAGTGACTTTTCAGTTTGTGGACAGAAAAGCTGAACCTGCCCCCGTTTCTTTACCCAGTTCATTTTGACTATCCTCTCCAGTTACATACCCCCTTCACCCCCTTCCCCTTCCCAAAAATTAAAATCATTTCTATTTTGTTAATTAACACCGTTGTCTGTATTGCTGTTTTCGCGGGAATATTTTAAACCGGGGACGCAGACTGTGGCGGGGGGCGGGTTTAGTGTTCTGATGCAAATGATGCTTCTAAACTCCCGGAATGACAGGCTCCGCACTGGTGGACTGGTTATTTCAATGGAGCCTGCCAGCACTCCTGGGGGGGACTGTGTGTATGTGTCGGCTATGTGACTTTCTGGCAGGGGGGGTAGGGTTACAGATCCCCTGCTGCGTGGATCTGTGAGCCAGGATAAGGACCGCTGCATAAGATCTGTAACTGCCCTCCCCCGCCACAAAGTCACAGAGCAACCCCCCCCCCCCCCAGAACATGAAAAACACCTCCCAGACTGACCAGGGTAACCAGTGACTGCACTGTGTATGTGTCCTGATGCTGGACCTGACACCGCCTCTGTACCCTGCTAAAGGTCACTGTCCTGTCCAATTACCAAGCCCCTTCCCCCCTCCAGACAGACTCTCCCTCAAAAGAACCTGACTGAAACAGCAATGAACAGAAACAAACATTTTATTGCGAACCAGACATGAAACGTGGGGGGTGAAACTTGGACGGGGGCTTGTGTGAGGTGGGTAGGAAAGGACTTATGAAATTTTGGGGAATGTCAGCCTTCTAGTGCTAGAGCAGTCTGCAGGGGTTGACTGAAAGTTTTAACGGCCCTTGCCGCCCCTCCTTCTTTGGACTTTGGGTGAGGGTGGTGTGGGACTTGGTGGCGGGTGAGGGCGGTTACAGATAGACTGCAGCGGGGCTCTGTCCTCCTGCCTCCGGTCTTGCAGAACATCCACAAGGCGCCGGAGCGTGTCCGTTTGCTCCCTCATTAGTCCAAGCAGCTTTTCAGTAGCCTGTTGGTCCTCCTGACGCCACCTCTCCTCCCGTTCCATGACTGCTCGGTGCATTTGTGACAAGTTCTCCCTCCACTGTGTCTGCTGGGCTGCCTGGGCTCGGGAGCATCCCATTAGTTCTGAGAACATGTCTTCACGCGTCTTCTTCTTCCTCCGCCTAATCTGCGCTAGCCTCTGGGAGTGTGCTGACAGGCTGGGTTGGGAGACAGTCGCAGATGTGTCTGTGTGAATTGTAAAAAGGGAGTGAATTCCTGAGACAGATAAATGAAATTGTATACAAAGAACCTAGTCTTTCTCTGTGAACAAGACCATGCACTGCACCTCTCACATGCGCACTCAGGACAAGGTCGAATTTTCGGCACTCGCCTTCAGTGCCTGTGGACTTGCGGTGGTCTTGGAGTGATCAGAGAACTGTGGCTGGAGACCTGAACTTCTGGAGCGGGCAATAATGGTAAGCCGTAGACTTGTGGCTGCTTAAAACTCCAGCAGTAGCACTGGCCTCCTTTCACATTGAAAGCAATGCCAGTCTCTGCTGCCAGCAATCAGGACAGCATCAACTCTGCCCCTGTCCCACCCCCTCGTGGCTGTCCCAGGGAAAGATCCCTGTATGCTGCCCCTCTCCCTCCACCGCGTGGCTGTAAAGCAGTCCCAATACTAACATTCCCCTCCCTAATTCAAAGCAGGGCGTCATGAGCGACATCACCCTCCTGAGGATCCCGGACACCCAGAAAGAACGCATGCTGCGGGAAAGCATGCAGAAACCGGGGCCGTATGCCGCCATGCTATGTCGGGCCATGATCCCCGAGTACTTGATTGTGGCGTGGAGGGGACATGTCTGCTACCACGGAGGGCCCAGTAAGATCGCCCTACCCCGGAACCTCATAAACAGGCTTGAGATCTACCTCCACGAGACCTACGAGGAGTTCTCCTACGAGGATTTCTCGTCAATCCCCGGCCACATTGACCGGATTTTCGCCTAGGTGCACTGGGACTATGGAGTGGAGTGTCTTGGGCCTCGGAATCATGTAGTAACAGACATTGTGAAAATTTTTTAAAATACTTGGGACTAAATTGAGAAGAGCCTAAGACAGAGAAATCATGAAAACCCATTTGTTACCTTTGTAAATATTCCTGTTTTGTACCTGATTATTTTTTACTAGTTTACAGCACTTTTATAAACATACATTGTTAATAGTATAAATATTACCGTTCTGTTTTAAATAAATGTTTACATGTTTACAGCACTTACTGCTTGATCCTTCCCCTGATTCTGTGTCCGGGGTAAGGGATGGGGACGGTTGGTACGGGATCTCGGTAAGGGTGATGAAGAGCTCCTGGCTGTCGGGGAAATCAGCGGTGCCAGCGCTGTCGACTGCCTCGTCCTCCTCATCTCCTTCTTCATCTTCCCCGTCCGCTAACATGTCCGACGAGGAACCGGCCGCGGACAATATCCCATCCTCGGAGTCCACGGTCAGGGGTGGGGTAGTGGTGGCGGCCGCTCCCAGGATGGAATGCAGTGCCTCGTAGAAACGGGATGTGTGGGGCTGGGATCCGGATCGTCCGTTAGCCTCTTTGGTTTTTTGGTAGCCTTGTCTCAGCTCCTTGATTTTCACGCGGCACTGCGTTGCATCCCGGCTGTAGCCTCTCTCTGCCATGGCTTTAGAGATCTTCTCGTAGATCTTAGCATTCCTTCTTTTGGAGCGCAGCTCTGAAAGCACGGACTCATCGCCCCACACTGCGATGAGATCCAAGACTTCCCGATCAGTCCATGCTGGGGCCCTCTTTCTATTAGATTGCACGGCCATCTCTGCTGGAGAGCTCTGCATAGTTGCCACTGCTGCTGAGCTCCCCTCGATGTCCAAAGAGGAACTGAGATTCAAACTGCCCTGACAGGAAAATGAAAATGAATTCAAATTTTCCCGGGGGTGTGGCTGGTCAGAGCATCCGAGCTCGGACTGCTGTCCAGAGCGTCAACAGAGTGGTGCACTGTGGGATAGCTCCCGGAGCTATTA
>NW_020706145.1:0-1624 GCF_002925995.2 Terrapene triunguis
TTAGATGAACACGATTTGTTGGGGAAGAATCAACACAGCTTCTGTAAAGGAAAATCATGCCTCACTAATCTATTCAAATTCTTTGTGGGAGTCAAGAAGCATTTGGACAATGGTGATACAGTTGATATAGTGTACTTGGGCTTTTTACAAGGTCCCACACTAAAGACTCTTAAGCAAGCAGTCATGGGATAAGAAGGAAGATCATGGATCAGTAACTTGTTAAAAGTTAGGAAACAAAAGAGTAGGAATAAATGGTCGGTTTTCACTGTGCAGAGAAGTAAATACCAGAGTCCCCCAAGAATCTGTACTGGGACCAGTGCTGTTCAACATATCCATAAATGATCTGAAAAAGGGGGTAAACAGTATGGTGGCAAAGTTTGCAGACGATACTAAACTACTCTAGATCGGTAAGACCAAAGCTGACTGTGAAGAGTTAAAAAGGAATCTCAGAAAACTGGGTGACTGGACAACAAAATGGCAGATGAAATTCAGTGTTGATGAGTGCAGAGTAATGCACATTAGAAAACATAATCCCAACTATACATACAAAATGATGAGGCCTTACCACTCAAGAAAAAGGATCTTGGAGTCATTGTGGATAATTCTCTGAAAACATCTGCCCAATGTTCAGTGCCAGTCAAAAAAGCTTAACAGAATGTTAGGAACCAGTAGGAAAGGGATACATAATAAGATAAAAATGATCATTATGCTACTATATAAATCTATGGTATGCCCATACCCAGAGCCAGATTTACAGTGAAACACAGGGTGCCCTGGCACAGGGCCCCCCAATGACAGAGGGCCCCAGGGCCAGGCAGCTGCGGGGGCAGAAGCTTAGTCCTGCTGGCTCCTGCTGCAGGCTCTGCCCCACTGGCAGCCAAGCTCCCACCTCCTCCCCTGAGCGTGCTGTGTCCCCGCCCCTCCCCCACAGGGCTTTCCCCACTGCCAAACAGCTGTTTGCTGGTGCTCAGGTCGCTCCAGGAGGGAGTGGGAGGAGCGGGGCCGCACACCCCCCCCCCCCCCCAGCCCCCTGCTGTGAGCTGCTCAGGGCAATGGGCTGGGTTGGGGCAGGGGGCTGGGAGCACCCCCATGACCCCAGCCACACCTCCGGCCCCCTGTCCTGACTCCTGCACCCCCCTCACACACACCCCAGCCCCCTGCCCTCCCTGACTCCTGCACCACCCCACATCCGCACCCCCACTTTGAGCACCAAACGGGAGCTCTTGCACCCCTCCCCCACATTCCCACCTGCACTCCTCGCACCAAATGGGAGCTGCCCCAGGTAAGTGTTCCACACCCCAACCTTCTACCCCAACCCTGAGCCCCATCCTGCATCCTAACTCCCGGAAAGACCCTGCACCCCAGCCCACTCCTGCACCCTAACTCCTTCCTAGACCTTGTACTCCCAGCCCTGACTCCTGCACCCCCCCCACCTCCAGCCCCCTGCCCACCCTGACTCCTGCACCCCCCCACATCCCCACCTGCGCCCCTCGCACCAAACCAACCCTCTGTCCCAGCCCTGAGCCCCCTCCCACACCCTAACTCCTGGCCAGACCCTGCACCCCAACCCCCAGCCTGCTCCTGCACCCTAACTTCCTCCCAGACCCTGCACCCCCAGCCCTGA
>NW_020706145.1:1724-3801 GCF_002925995.2 Terrapene triunguis
CTTTTTTTTTTTTTTTTTAGCGATTTTTTAAGTGGTCTGTGGAAAAATAAGTTAGACTACAAAAACAATCAAGGTACCTCACTTTATTTTCATTTACTTCCTATTTACTTCATTTACTTCCTATTACTTATAGAAGGAAGATAAAGAATGAAAAACGGGGGCGCGAGGGAGATACGAGAGAATGTTCTTTTTCTTGGCTGGGTCCCAAGGAGGGGCCCCAAAAATGAAGCTGAGCACAGGGCCCCATTAGCTGTAAATCCACCACTGCCCATACCTTGGCAGTTCTGGGCACCCTATATCCAAAAAGATGTATTCAAATTGGAAAAAGTACAGAGAAGAGCAAGAGAAATGATTAGGGGTATGGAACAACTTCCATATGAGGAGAGATTAAAAAGACTGGGACTGTTCAGTTTACAAAAGAGACGACTAAGGGGGCGGGGTGTTCTATAAAATCATGAATGGGGTGGAGAAAGTGAATAAGGAAGTGTTATTTACTACTTCACATAACCAGGGCCAGGAGTCACGCAATGAAATTAATGGGCAGCAGATTTAAAACTAGCATAAGGAAGTACTTCTTCACACAGTGCACAGTCAGCATGTCCAACTCATTGCCAAAGGATGGTGTAAAGGCCAAAAGTATAACTGGGTTCAAAAAAGAATTAGATAAGTTCATGGAGGATAGGTCACTCAATGGCTATTAGCCATGATGGTCAGAGGAGCAATCCCGTGCTCTGGGTGTCCCTAGGCCTCTGACTGACAGATGCTGGGACTGGACAACAGCAAATAGATCACTCAATAATTTTGCTGTTCTGGTCATTCTCTCTGAAGCATTTGGCACTGGCCACTGTTAGAAGACCGGATATTGGGCTAGATGGACCATTGGTCTGATCCAGTATGGCCATTCTTATGTTCTTATCTACTGTTCTTAGAAGTAACACCTAAAATTACTATAAATAAAAGAGATCAGAGAGAAAAGCTTGGATATCTTTCTAAAAGATATGCTCTAGCTCAAACAGAAGTTATGAGTTTGATGCAGAAATTATCGGGTGAGGGTTTTGGCTCATGTAATGCAGGAGCTCAGACTAGATGAAAACATAGTCCCTTCTAGTGAGTTAGTTATAAAGTGCATAATATATCTGAAGCTTTAAAAATTTCATTAATATGAACATGGATCTGAGCTGCTTGTATAATAACTGAAATTATGCAGCTAATATAGGATATTAATTAGGTCTGGTTATACCAGATTAGCTGCTTGATCATGCCTAATTTGAATGGTGTTTTTTAAATGTTTTCTTAAAAGATTTAAATAACCAAAGAACATAAATAATCCAAAAAGTCTTATATTTACATTGTCTTTCACTCCAAAAGATCCCAAAGTGCTTTATAAAGCTGCACAGAACAGGGAATATGCAAAAATCACTTCATTCACAAATGAAGTACATCCTCCTCTGGGTTGGAACATGGTGGCTTTTAAGTGGGCTCAGATGAAGTCATTGCCCTTTTAGGGCAGAAGCAAAATAGAATATTGTATCCAACTGGAAACTTGTTCAATGGAATGTTAACATTTCAAGTTGGCCAGGACACCAGGGCTAATACCCTTACTTTTGTTGTGGGGGAAATGCCATGGAATGTCTAACAACCCCAACTGGTCAAGACATTTAATGTCTTATTTGAAAGACTGAATATCCAACTGCAGACTGCTCCCTGGCACTGTGGAGAGCCGCCTAGAGGGGAGAAGAGCCAGTTAGCAAATCATGAACACTATTCCCTGCAGCACCCATGTTGAGAGCATTTAAAAAATAAGGGACATCAGGCAGGGTCAGCCTATGTGGGCATTTTTGCAGTACCTGAACAATTATTTTACTTCTAATATTTAAATCCGTGTTTGTCCAGTTGTAATGCAGGAAGATACAATAATAGGAAAGCTTTACTTCTAGTGGAAGCTTTTTGTGTTTGGAACCATTCCTTTTAGCTTTTCCATGGTGTGACATGACTTGGTGTCCTTTTCTGATGTCTGCTAGTAGTGCCTTCTTGTACGTATGTACAATGTGCATCTTCCGGTCATAGAGCAGGAGAC
>NW_020706146.1:0-3300 GCF_002925995.2 Terrapene triunguis
AGGAAAGTCCAACAAAACGGGAATCTGTGCAAAGTGTATCATGATTAATCTGTCTTTGGGCGCTTCGATATATAGTCCGAACTATTTTCAAAAAATTTCACAATGTCCGCTTCATGATTATAGTGCCCAAAACGCTGCACTCTTTTGTCCCTCCAAGGGCACCTAAGCCAAAAACTGGTCAATGTATCCGGGGATTGAGGCGACATCCTCCGGGGAGAACTCCTCATAGGCCTCCTGCAGGTGTTTTTCAAGCCTCATGAGCAGGTTCCTGGGCAGGGAGAGCTTATTAGGCCCCCCGTGGTAGGACACGTTTCCCTGCCACAACGCCAGCAGGTACTCGGGGATCATGGCCTTGCAGAGCATTGCAGCAAATGGCCCCGGTTTCTGCAGGCTGTCACGAAGCATCCGCTCCTTCTGGCTCTCCGAGACCTTCAGGAGGGTGATGTCTGGCATGACGCCCTGCTGTGAATTAGGTAGGGGAAAGTTAGTATTGGGACTGCTTGCCCGTCCCTTTACAGAACTGCAACCGCCGGTTTACAGCCACGCGGTTTACAGCCGCGAGGGGGTGGGACAGGGCCAGAGTTCATGCTTGCAGGATTGCTGCCAGCAGAGACTCGCATTGCTTTCTATGTGAAAGGAGGCCAGTGCCACTCTTAAAGTTTTAAGCAGCCACAAGTCTACGGCTTACCATGTTTGCCATCTAGACAAAGTCCGGTGTCCTGCCCTGCTCCTCAGCTCGCCACAGCAAGACCGCAGGCACTGTAGGCGAGGGCCGAAAATTCGACCTTGTCCTCAGTGCGCGTGTGATAGGTGCTCTGCATGGTCTTGTTCACAGAGAAAGACTATGTTCTCTGTTCACAGATACATTGCTCTGTCTCAGGAATTCACTCCCTTTTTCCAATTCCCACAGCCACATCTGCCCAGAGGCTAGCGCACATTAGGAGGAGGAAGAAGAGGACACGGGAAGACATGTTTGCTGAACTAATGGGATGCTCCCGAGCACAGGCAGCCCAGCAGACACAGTGGAGGGAGAACTTGTCCCAAATGCACCGGGCAAACATTGAACGGGAGGAGAGGTGGCGACAGGAGGACAGGCAGGCTACTCAAACGCTGCTTGGACTAATGAGGGAGCAAACGGACACGCTCCGCCGCCTTGTGGATGTTCTGCAGGACCGGAGGCAGGAGGAGAGAGCCCCGCTGCAGTCTCTCTGTAACTGCCCTGCCCCGCCACCAAGTCCCATACCCCCCTCACCCAAAGTCCAAACACGGAGGGGTGGAAGGGGCCGTGAAAAATTTCACTCCACCCCTGCGGACTGCTCTACCACTAGAAGGCTCTCATTCCCCAAAATTTGAAAAGTCCTTTCCTACCCGCCTCACACAAGACCCCGTCCAAGTTTCACCCCCCCGTTCCATGTGCGGTTGTTAATAAAGAATACGTTTCTGTTCATTACTGTTTCCATCCTCTTCTTTTGGAGGAGAGTCTGTCTGAAGGGGGGGGAAGGGGCTTGGTCATTGGACAGGACAGTCACCTTTAGCAGGGGGCAGGTGCAGCAGCAGGGCACATATACAGTGCAGTGACTAGTTATCCTGGTCAGTCTGGGAGGTGGTTTTCATGTTCTGTGTGGTGGGGGTGGTGGTGTTGCTCTGTGACTTGGTGGCGGGGGAGGGCAGTTACAGATCTTATGCAGCGGTCCTTACCCTGGATCACAGAGCCGCGCAGCAGGGGATCTGTAACCCTCCTCCCCCTGCAAGACAGTCACATAGCCGACACATACACGCAGTCCCGGCCAGGAGGGCTGGCAGGCTCCGTTGAAACAACCAGTCCACCACCGCGGAGCCTGTCATTCCTGGAGTTTAGAAGCATCATTTGCATCACAACACTAAACCCGCCCCCCGCCACAGTCTGCGTCCCAGGTTTAAAACATTCCCGCGAAAACAGTAATAAAGACAACGGTGTCCATTAACAAAACAGAACAGATTTTATTTTTTGGGAAGGGGGTGAAGGGGGTATGTAACTGGAGAGGATAGTCGACGGCAACTGGGTAAAGAAACGGGGGCAAGTTCAGCTTCTGTGTCCACAAACTTAAAAGTCACTGGGTACCCTGCTCAGCCTTGAAACTGGCTTTCAAAGCCTCCCGGATGCACAGCGCGTCCCGCTGGGCTCTTCTAATCGCCCGGCTGTCTGGCTGGGCGTAATCAGCAGCCAGGCTATTTGCCTCAACCTCCCACCCCGCCATAAAGGTCTCCCCCTTGCTCTCACAGAGATTGTGGAGCACACAGCAAGCTGCAATAACGATGGGGATATTGGTTTCGCTGAGATCACAGCGAGTGAGTAAACTTCTCCATCTCCCCTTGAGACGGCCAAAAGCACACTCCACCACCATTCTGCACTTGCTCAGCCGGTAGTTGAACAGTTCTTTTTCTGTGTCCAGGGCGCCAGTATAGGGCTTCATGAGCCAGGGCATTAGCGGGTAGGCTGGGTCCCCGAGGATGACTGTAGGCATCTCCACATCCCCAAGAGTTATTTTGTGGTCTGGGAAGTAAATACCTTCCTGCAGCCGTCTAAACAGACCAGAGTTCCTGAACACGCGAGCGTCATGAACCTTGCCCGGCCATCCGACGTAGATGTTTGTAAACCGTCCCCGATGGTCCACCAGTGCTTGCAGCACCATTGAAAAGTAGCCCTTTCTATTGATGTACTGGCTGGCCTGGTGGCCCGGTCCCAGGATAGGGATGTGAGTCCCATCTATAGCCCCACCGCAGTTTGGGAATCCCATCGCAGCGAAGCCATCTATGATGGCCTGCGCGTTTCCCAGGGTCACTACCTTTGACAGCAGTACCTTGACGATTGCCTTGGCTACTTGCAGGACAACAACCCCCACGGTAGATTTGCCCACGCCAAAGTGGTTCGCGACTGACCGGTAGCTGTCCGGCGTTGCAAGCTTCCAGAGGGCTATGGCCACTCGCTTCTGGACAGTGAGGGCTGCTCGCATGCGGGTGTCCTTGCGCTTCAGGGCAGGGGACAGCAACTCACAAAGTTCGAGGAAAGTCCCCTTCCGCATGCGAAAGTTTCGCAGCCACTGGGATTCATCCCAGACCTGCAGCACTATGCGGTCCCACCAGTCCGTGCTTGTTTCCCGGGCCCAGAATCGCCGTTCCACAATATCCACATGACCCATTGCCACCGTGATGTCCTGGGCGCTGGGGCTCGTGGTTTCTGACAGCTCTGTGCTACTCTCCGACTTCAGGCCCTCACGGCGGTGCCGTAGCCTCCTCGCCTGATTTCTCTGCATCTGCCTC
>NW_020706147.1:0-3302 GCF_002925995.2 Terrapene triunguis
AGGAAAGTCCAACAAAACGGGAATCTGTGCAAAGTGTATCATGATTAGTCTGTCTTTGGGCGCTTCAATATATAGTCTATTTTCAAAAAATTTCACAATGTCCGCTTCATGATTATAATGCCCAAAACGCTGCACTCTTCTGTCCCTCCAAGGGCACCTAACCCAAAAACTGGTCAATGTATCCGGGGATAGAGGCGACATCCTCCGGGGAGAACTCCTCATAGGTCTCCTGCAGGTGTTTTTCAAGCCTCATGAGTAGGTTCCTGGGCAGGGAGAGCTTGTTAGGCCCCCCGTGGTATGAGACGTTTCCCTGCCACAACGCCAGCAGGTACTCGGGGATCATGGCCTTGCAGAGCATTGCAGCAAATGGCCCCGGTTTCTGCAGGCTGTCACGAAGCATCCGCTCCTTCTGGCTCTCCGAGACCTTCAGGAGGGTGATGTCTGGCATGACGCCCTGCTGTGAATTAGGTAGGGGAAAGTTAGTATTGGGACTGCTTGCCCGTCCCTGTACAGAACTGCAACCGCCGGTTTACAGCCACGCGGTTTACAGCCGCGAGGGGGTGGGACAGGGCCAGAGTTCATGCTTGCAGGATTGCTGCCAGCAGAGACTCGCATTGCTTTCTATGCGAAAGGAGGCCAGTGCCACTCTTAAAGTTTTAAGCAGCCACAAGTCTACTGCTTACCATGTTTGACAGCTAGACAAAGTCCGGTGTCCTGCCCTGCTCCTCAGCTCGCCACAGCAAGACCGCAGGCACGGTAGGCGAGGGCCGAAAATTCGACCTTGTCCTCAGTGCGCGTGTGATAGGTGCTCTGCATGGTCTTGTTCACAGAGAAAGACTATGTTCTCTGTTCACAGATACATTGATCTGTCTCAGGAATTCACTCCCTTTTTCCAATTCCCACAGCCACATCTGCCCAGAGGCTAGCGCACATTAGGAGGAGGAAGAAGAGGACACGGGAAGACATGTTTGCTGAACTAATGGCATGCTCCCGAGCACAGGCAGCCCAGCAGACACAGTGGAGGGAGAACTTGTCCCAAATGCACCGGGCAAACATGGAACGGGAGGAGAGGTGGCGACAGGAGGACAGGCAGGCTACTCAAACGCTGCTTGGACTAATGAGGGAGCAAACGGACACGCTCCGCCGCCTTGTGGATGTTCTGCAGGACCGGAGGCAGGAGGAGAGAGCCCCGCTGCAGTCTCTCTCTAACTGCCCTGCCCCGCCACCAAGTCCCATACCCCCCTCACCCAAAGTCCAAATACGGAGGGGTGGAAGGGGCCGTGAAAAATGTCACTCCACCCCTGCGGACTGCTCTACCACTAGAAGGCTCTCATTCCCCAAAATTTGAAAAGTCCTTTCCTACCCGCCTCACACAAGACCCCGTCCAAGTTTCACCCCCCCCCGTTCCATGTGCGGTTGTTAATAAAAAATACGTTTTTGTTCATTATTGTTTCCATCCTCTTCTTTTAGATGAGAGTCTGTCTGAAGTGGGGGGAAGGGGCTTGGTAATTGGACAGGACAGTCACCTTTAGCAGGGGGCAGGTCCAGCAGCAGGGCACATATACAGTGCAGTGACTAGTTATCCTGGTCAGTCTGGGAGGTGGTTTTCATGTTCTGTGTGGTGGGGGGGGGGGTGTTGCTCTGTGACTTGGTGGCGGGGGAGGGCAGTTACAGATCTTATGCAGCGGTCCTTACCCTGGATCACAGAGCCGCGCAGCAGGGGATCTGTAACCCTCCTCCCCCTGCAAGACAGTCACATAGCCGACACATACACGCAGTCCCGGCCAGGAGGGCTGGCAGGCTCCGTTGAAACAACCAGTCCACCACCGCGGAGCCTGTCATTCCTGGAGTTTAGAAGCATCATTTGCATCACAACACTAAACCCGCCCCCCGCCACAGTCTGCGTCCCAGGTTTAAAACATTCCCGCGAAAACAGTAATAAAGACAACGGTGTCCATTAACAAAACAGAACAGATTTTATTTTTTGGGAAGGGGGTGAAGGGGGTATGTAACTGGAGAGGATAGTCGACGGCAACTGGGTAAAGAAACGGGGGCAAGTTCAGCTTCTGTGTCCACAAACTTAAAAGTCACTGGGTACCCTGCTCAGCCTTGAAACTGGCTTTCAAAGCCTCCCGTATGCACAGCGCGTCCCGCTGGGCTCTTCTAATCGCCCGGCTGTCTGGCTGGGCGTAATCATCAGCCAGGCTATTTGCCTCAACCTCCCACCCCGACATAAAGGTCTCCCCCTTGCTCTCACAGAGATTGTGGAGCACACAGCAAGCTGCAATAACGATGGGGATATTGGTTTCGCTGAGATCACAGCGAGTCAGTAAGCTTCTCCATCTCCCCTTGAGATGGCCAAAAGCACACTCCACCACCATTCTGCACTTGCTCAGCCGGTAGTTGAAGAGTTCTTTTTCAGTGTCCAGGGCGCCAGTATAGGGCTTCATGAGCCAGGGCATTAGTGGGTAGGCTGGGTCCCCGAGGATCACCGTAGGCATCTCCACATCCCCAACAGTTATCTTGTGGTCCGGGAAGTAAATACCTTCCTGCAGCCGTCTAAACAGACCAGAGTTCCTGAACACGCGAGCGTCATGAACCTTGCCCGGCCATCCGACGTAGATGTTTGTAAACCGTCCCCGATGGTCCACCAGTGCTTGCAGCACCATTGAAAAGTAGCCCTTTCTATTGATGTACTGGCTGGCCTGGTGGCCCGGTCCCAGGATAGGGATGTGAGTCCCATCTATAGCCCCACCGCAGTTTGGGAATCCCATCGCAGCGAAGCCATCTATGATGGCCTGCGCGTTTCCCAGGGTCACTACCTTTGACAGCAGTACCTTGACGATTGCCTTGGCTACTTGCAGGACAACAACCCCCACGGTAGATTTGCCCACGCCAAAGTGGTTCGCGACTGACCGGTAGCTGTCCGGCGTTGCAAGCTTCCAGAGGGCTATGGCCACTCGCTTCTGGACAGTCAGGGCTGCTCGCATGCGGGTGTCCTTGCGCTTCAGGGCAGGGGACAGCAACTCACAAAGTTCGAGGAAAGTCCCCTTCCGCATGCGAAAGTTTCGCAGCCACTGGGATTCATCCCAGACCTGAAGCACTATGCGGTCCCACCAGTCTGTGCTTGTTTCCCGGGCCCAGAATCGCCGTTCAACAAAATCCACATGCCCCATTGCCACAGTGATGTCCTGGGCGCTGGGGCTCGTGGTTTCTGACAGCTCTGTGCTACTCTCCGACTTCAGGCCCTCACGCCGGTGCCGTAGCCTCCTCGCCTGATTTCTCTGCATCTGCCTCAGGGA
>NW_020706148.1:0-5945 GCF_002925995.2 Terrapene triunguis
TGTCATAACTATGAAGGGAAGGGTAACAGCTCTCTGTGTACAGAGACTCCAAATCCTTTTACCTGTAAAGGGTTAAGAAGCTCGGGTAACCTGGCTGACACCTGACCCCAAGGACCAATAAGGAGACAAGATACTTTCAAATCTTGGGGGGGGGAAAGGTTTGTGTGTGTGCTCTTTGTTTTAAGGGGTGGTTCGCTCTTGGGACTGAGAGGGACCAGACATCAATCCAGGTTCTCCCCATCTTTCTAAACAAGTCTCTCCTATTTCAAACTAGTAAGTAAAAGACAGGCAAGGCGTCTTAGTTTTACTTTGTTTTCTCAACTTGTAAATGTACCTTTTTACCAGAGTGTGTATCTTTGTTTGCTGTACTTTGAACCTAAGACAGAGGGGGGTCCTCTGAGCTCTTTAAGTTTGATTACCCTGTAAAGTTATTCTCCATACTGATTTTACAGAGATGATTTTTACCTTTTTCTTTAATTAAAAGCCTTCTTTTTGAAGAACCAGATTGATTTCTCCTTGTTTTAAGATCCAAGGGGGTTTGGATCTGTATTCACCAGGAGTTGGTGAAAGGAGGGTGGAAGGAAGGAGGGGGGATGGTTAATTTCTCCTTGTTTTAAGATTCAAGGGGGTTTGGATCTGTGTTCACCAGGGAATTGGTGAAAGGTTTCTCAAGGCTTCCCAGGGAGGGAATTCTTGTGATGGTGGCAGCGGACCAAAGCTAAGCTGGTAGATAAGCTTAGAAGTTTTTATGCAGGCCCCTACATTTGTACCCTAAAGTTCAAAGTGGGGATTCAGCCTTGACATGGTGGGCAGCGGTGGAGATCGTTTTAGACCCAAAAGCCAGTAAGAGATTTTTTTTTCCTTCTAGCTGCTTGGAGAGCAGAGCTGAAGGTAGATGCATATCTTATCTCTCCTTGCCTGAAGGCAGAGGTGTTAAGTTTTTTTTTTAACAAGGGCCTTTGTTAAGAGAAGGGTTCAAAGGGAGCAAACTTTGACTAACTGGTAAAGGTAATTTACAGGCTGAATTGTTTTTTTTTCTTTTTACATCCTCGGGAGTAGCTTGTTAGAAAGTCTCTGTTAACTCAGCAGCAGCCAGAGCTAAGTGCAGTCTCAGTCAACTGCAGAGGGTGTGACCCAGCACAAGAAAACAGGAAAATGACTGCCAAAGAAGTAACTAACAAAATAGAACTGGCCAGACTAGAAGCAAAAGAAAATGAGAGAAAACATCAGAGACTGCTTGAAATTAAAAAACTCGAGGCAGAGCAGCATGAAAGAGAAGAAAAAGCCAAACAGGAGGCCCATGAAAGAGAAGAAAAAGCCAAACAGGAGGCCCACAAGAGAGAGATGGAACTGGAAGCAGCAAGGACTAGGCAGAATGCAGCAGACCATCCTAACAACTCCTCTCCAGGTACCACTTCCCATCCCAGGAAATTCCCCACCTACAAGGCAGGCGATGATACTGAGGCCTTCTTAGAAAATTTTGAAAGGGCCTGCCTTGGATACAACATCCCTCTAACCCAGTACATGGTAGAGCTGAGACCGCAGCTCAGTGGACCCTTAGCAGAGGTGGCGGCTGAAATGCCTAAGGAACACATGAACAGTTATGAACTTTTTAAAAACAAGGCCAGAATCAGAATGGGGCTAACACCTGAGCATGCCCGTCGGCGGTTCAGAGCCCTAAGGTGGAAACCCGATGTGTCATTTACCCGACATGCCTACCACATTGGGAAAAATTGGGATGCCTGGATATCAGGAGCAAATGTTAAATCTACGGAAGAGTTGCCCTTCCTATTGCAAATGGAGCAGTTTTTAGAGGGTGTTCCTGAGGAAATAGAAAGGTACATCCTAGATGGGAAGCCCAAAACTGTAACCGAGGCGGGGGAGATTGGAGCCAAATGGGTGGAGGTGACAGAAAAGAAAAAAGCTAGTAGCAGTTGGAGCGAATATCAGAAGGGGCAAGCCGAAACAAAACCTTATCACCGGGGACAACCCAAGGCCCCACCCACCTCCCAAGGGAAACCCCAGACGCCTTCTCACCCCACCCCACCAGTCTCCACCAACCAACATCGCCCCGGTGATACCTTAGCAGGGCGATGTTTTAAATGTAATGAACTGGGGCATATAAAGGCTCACTGCCCCAAGAACCCCAACCGATTACAGTTCATTACACCCCAGTCACACCAAAGATCCCCAGACCCAGATGCCTCTCTCATACCCTCGGAGCGAAGGGAAACCTTGAGAGTGGGCGGTAAGAAGGTTATCGCTTGGAGGGATACTGGGGCACAAGTGTCAACTATCCACCAATCCCTAGTGGACCCCAAACTCATCAACCCGGAGGCTACAGTGACAATTCAACCCTTCGTGTCACAGTCTGTAACCTTGCCTACAGTCCAGTTGCATGTCCAGTACAAGGGCTGGGCAGGAATGTGGACTTTTGCAGTCTATGACAATTATCCCATCCCCATGCTGCTGGGGGAAGACTTGGCCAACCATGTGAAGCTAGCCAAGAGGGTGGGAATAGTCACCCGCAGCCAGGCTAAGCAAGCTCTCACCCCCATCCCTGTTCCTGAGCCGTCCACCAGAGCCCCGTCGGTGTTACCGGAGACCCAAACACAGGTGGTGGAACCGGATCCCCTGCCAACGACTGCAACAGCCGTAGTGGATCCAATCCCAGAGACCCAGCCAAAGCCAGTCCCAGAACCGGAACTGGCAACGCAACCAGCACCAGAACCATTGCCGGCACTGAGTCCAGCGCTTGCAAACCCGTCTACAACTCCAATGCCAGAGGGCACCAGCGAGCCTGAACTGGCGGAAGCAGCAGATAACCCTACCCAAGAGGCTCAGCCAGAGCCTGAAATACCACATAGTGCACCAGCGGACAGCGGTTCACAGTCAATGAAAACAGCCCCAGCACCTGCATCGCTTCCAGAGGGACCAAGCCCCAGTCCACAGTCCAAGGAGGAACTGATGTCTCCAGCATCAAGGGAACAGTTCCAGGCCGAGCAGGAAGCAGATGACAGCCTTCAGAAAGCTTGGGCGGCGGCACGGAGCACCCCACCGCCTCTCAGCTCTTCTAACCGATCCCGGTTTGTTGTAGAAAAAGGACTTTTATACAAGGAGACTCTTTCTGGTGGGCACCAGGAAGACTGGCATCCTCAAAGACAGTTGGTAGTTCCCACTAAGTATCGGGTAAAGCTCTTGAGCTTAGCCCATGATCATCCCAGTGGCCATTCTGGGGTGAACAGAACCAAAGACCGGTTGGGGAAGTCCTTCCACTGGGAGGGAATGGGCAAGGACGTTGCTAATTATGTCCGGTCTTGTGAGGTGTGCCAACGAGTGGGAAAGCCCCAAGACCAGGTTAAAGCCCCTCTCCAGCCACTACCCATAATTGAGGTCCCATTTCAGCGAGTAGCTGTGGATATTCTGGGTCCTTTCCCAAAGAAGACACCCAGAGGAAAGCAGTACGTACTGACTTTCATGGATTTTGCTACCCGATGGCCGGAAGCTGTACCCTTAAGCAACACCAAGACTAAAAGTGTGTGCCAGGCCTTAGCAGACATTTTTGCCAGGGTAGGTTGGCCCTCCGACATCCTTACAGATTCGGGAACTAATTTCCTGGCAGGGAACATGAAAACCCTGTGGGAAGCTCATGGGGTGAATCACTTGGTTGCCACCCCTCATCACCATCAAACCAATGGTCTGGTGGAGAGGTTTAATGGAACTTTGGGGGCCATGATACGTAAATTCATAAATGAACACTCCAATGATTGGGACCTAGTGTTGCAGCAGTTGCTTTTTGCCTACAGGGCTGTACCACATCCCAGTTTAGGGTTTTCACCATTTGAACTTGTGTATGGCCGCGAGGTTAAGGGGCCATTACAGTTGGTGAAGCAGCAATGGGAGGGGTTTACGCCTTCTCCAGGAACTAACATTCTAGACTTTGTAAACAACCTACAAAACACCCTCCGACACTCTTTAGCCCTTGCTAAAGAAAACCTAAAGGATGCTCAGGAAGAGCAAAAGGCCTGGTATGATAAACATTCCAGAGAACGGTCCTTCAAAGTAGGAGACCAAGTCATGGTCTTAAAGGCGCTCCAGGCCCATAAAATGGAAGCGTCGTGGGAAGGACCATTCACGGTCCAGGAGCGCCTAGGACCTGTTAACTATCTCATAGCCTCCCCCACCTCCAACATAAAGCCTAAGGTATACCATGTTAATTCTCTTAAGCCCTTTTATTCCAGAGGATTAAACGTTTGCCAGTTTACAGCCCAGGCAACAGATGACGCGGAGTGGCCTGCAGGTGTCTACTACGAAGGAACAAGGAATGGTGGCGTGGAAGAGGTGAACCTCTCCACGACCCTGGGACGTCTGCAGCGACAGCAGATCAAGGAGCTGTGCACAAGCTTTGCACCGATTTTCTCAGCCACTCCAGGACGGACCGAACGGGCATACCACTCCATTGACACAGGTAATGCTCACCCGATTAGAACCCCACCCTACCGGGAGTCACCTCATGCCCAAGCGGCTATACAAAGGGAGATCCAGGACATGCTACAGATGGGTATAATCCGCCCCTCTAACAGTGCATGGGCATCTCCAGTGGTTCTAGTTCCCAAACCAGATGGGGAAATACGCTTTTGCGTGGACTACCGTAAGCTAAATGCTGTAACTCGTCCTGACAACTATCCAATGCCACGCACAGATGAGCTATTGGAAAAATTGGGACATGCCCAATTCATCTCTACTTTAGACTTAACCAAAGGGTACTGGCAAGTACCACTAGATGAACCCGCTAAGGAAAGGTCCGCCTTCGTCACCCAGGCAGGGGTGTATGAATTCAATGTACTCCCTTTCGGGTTGCGAAATGCACCCGCCACCTTCCAAAGACTTGTAGATGGTCTCTTAGCGGGATTGGGAGAATCTGCAGTTGCCTACCTCGATGATGTGGCCATTTTTTCTGATTCATGGACAGAACACCTGGAGCACCTGGGAAAAGTCTGCGCATCCGACAGGCAGGACTAACTGTTAAGGCTAAAAAGTGTCAAATAGGCCAAAACAGAGTGACGTACCTGGGGCACCAGGTGGGTCAAGGAACTATAAATCCCCTACAGGCCAAAGTGGATGCTATCCAAAAGTGGCCGGTTCCAAAGTCAAAGAAACAGGTCCAATCCTTCTTAGGCTTGGCCGGATATTATAGGCGATTTGTACCACACTACAGCCAAATCGCCGCCCCGCTGACAGACCTAACCAGAAAGAAACAGCCAAATGCAGTTCAGTGGACTGATGAGTGTCAAAAGGCCTTTAACCCGCTTAAGGCAACACTCATGTCTGACCCTGTGCTAAGGGCCCCAGACTTTGACAAACCGTTCCTAGTAACCACAGATGCTTCCGAGAGAGGCGTGGGAGCAGTTTTAATGCAGGAAGGACCGGATCAAGAATTCCATCCTGTCGTGTTTCTCAGCAAAAAACTGTCTGAGAGGGAAAGCCACTGGTCAATCAGCGAAAAGGAATGCTACGCCATTGTGTACGCGCTGGAAAAGCTACGCCCATATGTTTGGGGACGGCGTTTCCAACTACAAACAGACCATGCTGCGCTACAGTGGCTTCATACCGCCAAGGGAAATAACAAAAAACTTCTTCGATGGAGTTTAGCTCTCCAAGATTTTGATTTTGAAATACAACCCATTTCGGGAGCTTCTAACAAAGTGGCTGATGCACTCTCCCGGGAAAGTTTCCCAGAGTTAACTGGTTAACAATTGTTCTTGGAATGAAACATATTGTTAGTTTTTATATAATCAGTAGTATGTCTTATTAACTCTGTTTTCTCCTAGAACTCCAGGAAGAAATCACAGCCAGTGTGGAACCGAACGTCCAACACTATCTGTGATTTGGGGGGCGTGTCATAACTATGAAGGGAAGGGTAACAGCTCTCTGTGTACAGAGAC
>NW_020706149.1:0-5205 GCF_002925995.2 Terrapene triunguis
TTAAGGCAGGCAGGCTAATTAGGACACCTGGAGTCAATTAAGAAGAAGCTGCTAGAATCAATTAAGGCAGGCTAATCAGGGCACCTGGGCTTTAAAAAGGAGCTCACTTCAGTTTGTGGTGCGAGTGTGAGGAGCTGGGAGCAAGAGGTGCAAGGAGCTGAGAGTGAGAGGGTGTGCTGCTGGAGGACTGAGGAGCACAAGCGTTATCAGACACCAGGAGGAAGGTCCTGTGGTGAGAATAAGGAAGGTGTTTGGAGGAGGCCCTGGGGAAGTAGCCCAGGGAATTGTAGCTGTCATGCGGCTGTTACAGGAGGCACTATAGACAGCTGCAGTCCACAGGGCCCTGGGCTGGAACCCGGAGTAGAGGGCGGGCCCGGGTTCCCCCCAAAACCTCCCAATTGACCTGGACTGTGGGTTCTTCCAGAGGGGAAGGTCTCTGGGCTGTTCCCCAACCCACCTGGTGAATCTCTGAGGCAAGAAAATCCGCCAATAAGCGCAGGACCCACCAAGATAGAGGAGGAACTTTGTCACACTGGTGTCACGAGTGGGATCTTGGGGTGCACAGCACGGCGGAAGAAGGAGGGTGATTTAAACAACACAAACAAACAAAAAAAGGGAGAGGGTTTATTTTTTTTTCACCACAATGGATGACGTAGTGCGGGCACTGATACAAGCTACGGCGGCCCAGCAGGAGGCTACCCGTGTCCAGGCAGCCGCCCAACAGGAGGCAGTGCGGCTGCAGCAAGAGACTAATCGCCTGCTGATGGACCAGGCTGCTCAAGACCGAGCTATGTTGCGGGAACTGGTAAACCAGGTAAAGTCCCTTACAGAGCTGAATCGCGGCCATGATGGGACGCGGCTCATACAGGCCAACCATTGGCTGCAGAAAATGACAAGGGAGGATGTTGTAGAGGCATACCTTCTGGCCTTTGAGAGGACAGCCCTACGGGAGGCCTGGCCTTGAGATCAGTGGTCTGGTATCCTTGCCTCATTCCTGTGTGGGGAGGCCCAGAAGGCCTACGATGATCTGCCTGAAGAGGCTGCGGCAGACTACCCCCAGCTGAAAGCAGAGATCCTGGCCAGATCTGGGGTAACGACAGCAGTGCGGGCCGAGCAGTATCACGGTTGGAGGTACCAGGAAGACAAAACCCCACGGTCCCAATTGTATGACCTCATCCATCTCGCACGAAAGTGGTTGCAAACAGAGTCCCGGAGTCCGGAAGAGATACTAGCGGTTCTGGTCATCGACCGATACATGAGGGGACTACCACCAGACCTTCGTGGCTGGGTAAGCCAGAACGAACCCTCCACCTATGACGAGGTTGTCGCCCTGGTAGAGAGGCGAAGGACAGCGAGGGAGCTGACCCGACCAGTTAAGGAAGAGGCACCCCGGGTTAAACTAGCAGCACCAAGCCCTAAAGTTCGGGTGACTGGGCCACCAGGAGGGCCCAGGTGGAAAAAGAGAGAGACTGAAGGCCCATCAGAGGCCACAAAGAGTCGGAGCACTGAGGGAGAAGAGGATCGTGATGTTAGACTCCCCAAACCAAGAGACCGGGGAACGCCTAGGGCTCCATACAGATGTTATGCCTGCGGGGAGTGGGGACACATAGCTGCACAGTGTCCCAATGCTGAGGAGCCTATGCAGTGTAACCTGGGGAACTGGGCAGATCCATGCTCCCTAATCCACCTTGTGGGGGTCTCACTAACCCCACGTATGTATACCAGACCAGTGAAATTAAATGGGGTAGGGACCATGGCACTGGTTGATTCGGGGAGTGCTATCACGCTTATCTCAGGGAAGCTCGTGAAGCGTAGTTAGCTGCTGCAGGCTAAACGTACAGGGATAACATGTGTCCATGGGACAGTTAGTTACTACCCCACCATCCCAGTAAAAATCAAGATCCAAGGGAACACTACTGAGGTAGCAGCAGGTGTAGTCCCTAAACTCCCATACCCGGTGCTCATAGGGGGGGACTTCCCAGGGTTTGGAAACTTACTCCCAGTAGGGGGATTGGAGAAAGATGGGGACCCTAAAATTGGTGAGGCATCCACAACAGACTGTCAACCCCCAATCTTCTCTGAAATATCCCCAGATTTGTTCTCCACTCCCAGACAGGGTAGAAAGACAAAAAGGGAAAGAAGGGCAGCTAAGGCCTTGGGAACCCGAATACTGACCCAAAGCCAGAGGGTCGCTCTTGTAGGTAGGCGGACCCGCGCAGCTGAAAAGGAGGCCACGCAGGAGGGAGAAGCACCTGAGTCTGACCCCCACCCTAATGCTTCTGAACCAGTAGAGGCAACAGAGACTGGGCCCCTAGATCTTGGGCAGATTAGCCCCGGGAGAGGAAATTTTAGACGGGACCAGGCAGAAGACCCAAGGTATGACAACATTAGGAAGGAGGTGACTGAAATAGATGGGGTCCCCGTGGAAGGAAAAACCCAGGGACCAGGACCCTACTTCATAATGAAGAAGGATCTCTTATACCGGGTTGCACCAGTACAGGGGCAGAAGGTACAACAGATCCTAGTACCTCAAAAACACCAGAACGCTGTATTAAGTCTTGCTCATAGTCATCTTTTTGGGGGGCATTTGGGGGTAGAGAAGACCCTGGCACGAGTCCTACGATGGTTCTTCTGGCCCGGAGTATATGAAGTACGGAGGTACTGTGCCTCCTGCCCGGAGTGTCAGCTGCACAGTCCCCATCCCCACTTGAGGGCACCTTTAGTACCCCTTCCCATCATAGAGGTCCCCTTCGAGCGAATAGCCATGGACCTAGTGGGACCCCTGGAGAAGACGGCTCGGGGCCACCAATATATACTTGTTGTTTTGGACTATGCTACTCGTTACCCAGAAGCTGTCCCCCTGCGAAACACGGCCTCTAAAACTATAGCCAAAGAGCTGGTGGGGATCTTTGCCCAAATGGGGCTACCGAAGGAGATATTAACCGACCAAGGAACCCCATTTATGTCGAAGCTAATGAAGGACCTCTGTACGCTGCTCCATATACGTACCCTGAGAACTTCGGTCTACCATCCGCAGACTGATGGGTTGGTAGAAAGGTTTAACCGAACCCTCAAGGCTATGATAAGGAAGGTGGTAAGTCGGGACGGGAAGGATTGGGACACCCTACTATCCTACCTTATGTTCGCTATCCGGGAGGTATCACAGGCCTCAACTGGGTTTTCCCCCTTCGAGTTATTATACGGGCATCACCCCCGTGGCATACTAGATATTGCCAAAGAGATCTGGGAAGAGGAACCCAATCAGGGGAGAAATATAATAGACCATGTAATGCAGATGCGAGACCGGATAGCCCGGGTTACCCCTATTGTACGGGAACATTTGGAGAAGGCACAGGAGGCCCAGCGAGCCCATTACAATCCCGAGGCAAAAGCGCGACAGTTCCAACCAGGGGATCGGGTTATGGTGTTGGTACCCACGGCAGAAAGCAAGCTTCTGGCCCAATGGCAGGGGCCCTATGAGGTGGTTGAACCCGTGGGGGAAGTAACCTACAAGATGCGGCAGCCAGGACGCAGAAAACAAGAACAGATTTATCACGTTAACCTTCTGAAACCCTGGCATGCACAAGAGGCATGCACAACGGTCCAAAAAGACCTAACCCAGGAAAACAAGCCTTCCAAACAGGTGAGAGTGTCTCCCAATTTAACACCAGACCAGAAGAATGAGGTGTCTGAGATGATCTTCCAGAACCAAGATGTGTTCTCGACAAAACCGGGTCGAACAACCGAGACATATCACCACATCGTCACGAACCCTGGGGCCAGAGTAACAATGAGGCCCTATCGGGTGCCAGCGGCAAAAAGGGAGGAAATAAAAGCAGAAGTAAAAAAAAATGCTGGAGTTGGGGATCATCGAAGAATCCCACAGTCACTGGTCCAGACCAATCGTGCTGGTGCCCAAACCTGATGGCACCACAAGATTTTGCAACAACTTCCAGCGACTAAACGAAGTATCCCAGTTTGACGCGTACCCCATACCTCGCATAGATGAGCTAGTGGACCGTCTGGGTAATGCCTGGTACTTGACTACCCTAGACTTGACAAAGGGGTACTGGCAGATTCCACTTGCAGAAGACGCAAAGGAAAAGACTGCGTTCTGTACACCAGAGGGTCTTTTTCAATATACTGTCCTCCCTTTTGGACTACATGGGGCCCCAGCTACCTTCCAGCATCTCATGGACAAGCTATTACGCCCGCATAACAGTTCTGCTGCTGCCTACTTGGACGATGTGGTCATTCATACCCCAGACTGAGAAACCCACCTGGAGAAGGTGGAGGCAGTCCTCGATACCTTCAGGCGAGCTGGCCTTACAGCAAGCCCTGCCAAGTGAGCTGTAGGGTTTACAGAGGCCAAATACCTTGGCTACATTGTGGGAAAAGGTCTGGTAAAACCCCAAGTGAACAAGTTAGAGGCCATCCAAAATTGGCCCCGACCAAGGCGCAAGAAACAAGTCCGGGCGTTCCTAGGTGTGGTGGGGTATTACCGACGATTTATCCCCCACTTTGCCACAAGGGCAAGCCCCCTGACAGACCTAGTGAAAGCCCGTGGACCTGATCTGGTGAGATGGTCTGACGCAGCAGAGGAAGCATTCACAGACCTACGGACTGCCCTCTGCAGTAACCCCGTACTGATAGCCCCTGATTTCACCAAGGAGTTTATCCTGCAGACGGATGCATTGGAAGTAGGGTTGGGGGCCGTTCTATCACAGATGGTCGGGGAGGAGGAACACCCAATTCTATACCTCAGTCGGAAACTCCTTCCAAGGGAACAAAAATATGCAGTGGTGGAGAGAGAATGCCTCGCTGTAAAATGGGCCATGGAAACATTGCGCTACTACCTGCTCGAGCGCAGATTTGTCCTCGTGACCGACCATGCCCCTCTTCAATGGATGCAGCGGAACAAGGAGAAGAACACAAGGGTGACCAGATGGTTCTTATCCCTCCAACCTTTCCAGTTCCGTGTGCAACACAGAGCAGGGAGCCGTGATGGCAACGCCGATGGCTTGTCACGTGTGCACTGTCTGGCGTCCCAAGCTGCCCAACCCCTTGGCGTTGAGCATGGGGGAGGGATATGTGACAGACCCAGACCAGTGGGATACAGGAGTCTGGTAGAGGGCAAATATACTGGTCACTGGATGAGTAGTTTTCTGTTCCCTGAGTGACCAGAGCAGGGGCTGCACTAGAGTA
>NW_020706150.1:0-1345 GCF_002925995.2 Terrapene triunguis
CTCGCGGCACTGCTTTGCATCATCCGGGCATTGCGATCTCAACCCATTATTCCAATAGGCGTGGTGATCATAGTGCTCATAATTGCCGCGGTGATCTGAGCGGGCTCCATGATCCCAGTGCTGGCTATGGCGTCTGGTCTGAAAAAAGGCGAGACATCACAGTCTATATGTATTATGTGTGCTGCCAACCCTGACATAACAACATCCTCCCCATACTCTGTATGTTCCCCCAATGACCGACAACTGACTCCTCAAATCTTTTGTACCGTTTATTTTTAAATATTCTATAATAAAATTTATATCTGACGGACCAGGGGAGGGAGAGGGGGAGGGAGGGGCGAGTGACGACATGGCGTACAGGTACAGGGAATTAAAATCAAGAAAGGTGGGTTTGCATCAGGGAGAAACACAAACAAGTGTCACACAGAATGCCCCCCCCCCCAAAGATTGAACTCAAAAGCCTGGGTTTAGCAGGAGGGAGGGGGGAAGCAAATGAATGGAGAATAAATCTATTTTTTACATCTTAAGACGACGGCGCAGCATGACTGATAGCCCTTGGCATTTTCTGGGTGCTTGGCAGCAAATACTGGGCGCTTGGCAGTAAGCCTTCAGGTCTATTGCACCATCTGATACCCACTGCAGTACGACAACGATGGATACCAATCGTAATATGCTATCTACTGCCCAAAAGGCAAGGGGTTGCTGCTGTGTAGCAATCTAGCCCCACGTCTGCCAGCCCCATGTCTGCCAGCACCCAGATCGCCATCGGCCTCTTCTGGGTGCTTAGCAGACAATACTGGGCACTTGGCAGAAAATAGCATACTACGACTCTGCTAACGTGCAATGAGCCAGCAGGGCGCCTGGCAGAAAATAGCATACTATGACTGATAACCATCATTGTCTGCCCGGGTGCCCATGATCGACAGCCACTGCAGTACGACGACGACGGTTACCAGTCGTAATAAACCATCTTCTACCAAAAGGCAAGGGGCTGGTGCAATGCAGCCCCACGGCTGCCAGCCCCACAGCTGCCTGCACCCAGATCGCCAATGAAGGCTACCAGTCATGCTGCACCGTCTACCGCCAAAAGGCAGTAAGCTGCTGCTGCTGTTTAGCAATGCAGTCCCATGTTTGCCGGCACCCGGAAGAGATATGGTGACGGTAAGCTGAGCTGAGCGGGCTCCATGCTTGGCGTGGTATGTTGTCTGCACAGGTAACCCAGGTAAAAAGGCGCGAATCTATTGTCTGCCGTTGCTGTGACGGCGGGGGAGGGGCCTGACGCAATGTACCCAGAACCCCTCGCGGCACTGCTTTGCATCATCCGGGCATTGCGATCTCAACCCAT
>NW_020706151.1:0-1360 GCF_002925995.2 Terrapene triunguis
TGTGTGTGTGTGTGTGTGTGTGTGTGTGTGTGTGTGTGTGTGTGTGTGTGTGTGGTTCAGATGATCCCATTAACACGAATAAAAGCAGCTTGCTAAACTTCTAACACCTTGCTGACAGTTCGCTTCCTAGAATCTCACCTTGTCGGTTACAGCACTGTGAAAATGAATCCCATTCAACAGCATGTTTGGATTGTCTTTTGGGATTCCCCCTTGACTGTTCAGCCTCCACTCATACTGGGATTTGTAGGTTATCTATTAACTTTCATATGGATTAGACTGAATCAAACTTCTGGTAACTGAAGCGTGCAGGGTGGATGCTGTACTTAAATAAACTGGACTCCTCTGAGCAGGAAGCCCTGGCAGCTATATAGCCTTGACGGCTGCTATTTCTCGCATTGTAACTCCTTTTCCTAGATTGGCTAGATGAGCAAGTGTCTGTCTGGCTAGGCAGCAAGAAATTGCATGCTGGTGGGGAGGCAGATTCTGCAAGGCACTATCTTCTGTGCTGCCTGCAAGTATAGGTTTGGAAACTCAGTATCAAGGTCATCCCTGGTGTATGCAGATGCAATGCCCCACTAAAATCGATGGTGCTGTCCTCCTAGGGTATGTCTACACTTACCTGCTGGTTCGGCGGCAAGCAATTGATCTTCTGGGATCGATTTATCGCGTCTTGTCTAGACGCGATAAATCAATCCCGGAAGTGCTCACCGTCAACGCCGGTACTTCAGCTCGGCGAGAGGAGTATGCGGCATTGACGGGGGAGCCTGCCTGCCGTGTCTGGACCGCGGTAAATTCGAACTAAGGTACGTCAACTTCAGCTACGTTATTCACGTAGCTGAAGTTGCATATCTTAGTTCGATTTGGGGGGTTAGTGTAGACCAGGCCCTAGACAGCTAAGGAAAACTACAAGGAGCCCAGAGCTCGGCATGGATGTCTCAGAGCCTAAAGTTGATTTGCTCCTCCCCTGCAACATTCACATGGGTCTCAATGGATCTGCTGCACATGGGGGCTGATTCTCTTGTTGCTTCTATGTGGGTGGGAGAGGGAGCCGAAAAGGGGCAAACCCTGTGGCCTGCTGGAGGAACTCAGAAGAAACTCTGCAAGGGAAATGTAACAGTTCTGTGCTTCATTATGCAACCCACCCCCTCCTTTTTCATGGCAGTCTATGGGCAGGGCTGTAGAAAGAAGAGGCAAGGGCACTGATCTTGATTTGTGGATGGTTGATGGACTGCTATGCCTGTAAGGAGCCCCAGTGAAATCAACCAGGTTCAGCATGGGTATGTGCAGCAGTCTAGCTGTGTGGATCCCTGGTCGTTTATAACTTTTGATCCCTTCATGCTTGGAGTCACTATGTTGCCAG
>NW_020706152.1:0-1348 GCF_002925995.2 Terrapene triunguis
TGTGTGTGTGTGTGTGTGTGTGTGTGTGTGTGTGTGTGTGTGTGTGTTTCAGATGATCCCATTAACACGAATAAAAGCAGCTTGCTAAACTTCTAACACCTTGCTGACAGTTCGCTTCCTAGAATCTCACCTTGTCGGTTACAGCACTGTGAAAATGAATCCCATTCAACAGCATGTTTGGATTGTCTTTTGGGATTCCCCCTTGACTGTTCAGCCTCCACTCATACTGGGATTTGTAGGTTATCTATTAACTTTCATATGGATTAGACTAAATCAGACTTCTGGTAACTGAAGCGTGCAGGGTGGATGCTGTACTTAAATAAACTGGACTCCTCTGAGCAGGAAGCCCTGGCAGCTATATAGCCTTGACGGCTGCTATTTCTCGCATTGTGACTCCTTTTCCTAGATTGGCTAGATGAGCAAGTGTCTGGCTAGGCAGCAAGAAATTGCATGCTGGTTGGGAGGCAGATTCTGCAAGGCACTATCTTCTGTGCTGCCTGCAAGTATAGGTTTGGAAACTCAGTATCAAGGTCATCCCTGGTGTATGCAGATACAATGCCCCACTAAAATCGATGGTGCTGCCCTCCTAGGGTATGTCTACACTTACCTGCTGGTTCGGCGGCAAGCAATTGATCTTCTGGGATCGATTTACCCCGTCTTGTCTAGACGCGATAAATCGATCCCGGAAGTGCTCGCCGTCGATGCCGGTACTCCAGCTCGGCGAAAGGAGTATGCGGCATTGACAGGGGAGCCTGCCTGCCGCGTCTGGACCGCGGTAAATTCGAACTAAGGTACGTCAACTTCAGCTACGTTATTCACGTAGCTGAAGTTGCATATCTTAGTTCGATTTGGGGGGTTAGTGTAGACCAGGCCCTAGACAGCTAAGGAAAACTACAAGGAGCCCAGAGCTCGGCATGGATGTCTCAGAGCCTAAAGCTGATTTGCTCCTCCCCTGCAACATTCACATGGGTCTCAATGGATCTGCTGCACATGGGGGCTGATTCTCTTGTTGCTTCTATGCGGGTGGGAGAGGGAGCCGAAAAGGGGCAAACCCTGTGGCCTGCTGGAGGAACTCAGAAGAAACTCTGCAAGGGAAATGTAACAGTTCTGTGCTTCATTATGCAACCCACCCCCTCCTTTTTCATGGCAGTCTATGGGCAGGGCTGTAGAAAGAAGAGGCAAGGGCACTGATCTTGATTTGTGGATGGTTGATGGACTGCTATGCCTGTAAGGAGCCCCAGTGAAATCAACCAGGTTCAGCATGGGTATGTGCAGCAGTCTAGCTGTGTGGATCCCTGGTTGTTTATAACTTTTGATCCCTTCATGCTTGGAGTCACTATGTTGCCAG
>NW_020706153.1:0-5109 GCF_002925995.2 Terrapene triunguis
AGCAGAGCTGAAGGTAGATGCATATCTTATCTCTCCTTGCCTGAAGGCAGAGGTGTTAAGTTTTTTTTAACGAGGTCCTTTGTTAAGAGAAGGGTTCAAAGGGAGCAAACTTTGACTGACTGGTAAAGATAATTTACAAGTTGAATTGTTTTTTTTTCTTTTTACATCCTCGGAAGTAGCTAGTTAGAAAGTCTCTGTTAACTCAGCAGCAGCCAGAGCTAAGTACATCCCAGTTTCAGTCAACTGCAGAGGGGTGTGACCCAGCACAAGAAAACAGGAAAATGACTACCAAAGAAGAAAAAGCTAAAGAGGAGGCCCACAAGAGAGCTATGGAGCTGAAAGAAAAAGAGATAGAGCTGAGAGACAGAGAAGAGAAAGCCAAAGAGGCGGCCCACAAGAGAGAGATGGAGCTGAGAGACAGAGAGGAAAAAGCCAAACAGGAGGCCCATGAAAGAGAAGAAAAAGCCAAACAGGAGGCCCATAAAAGAGAGATGGAGCTGAAAGAAAAAGAGATGGAACTGGAAGCAGCAAGGACTAGGCAGGGTGCATCAGACCATCCTAACAACTCCTCTCCAGGTACCACTTCCCATCCCAGGAAATTCCCTACCTACAAGGCAGGCGATGATACTGAGGCCTTCTTAGAAAATTTTGAAAGGGCCTGCCTTGGATACAACATCCCTCCAACCCAGTACATGGTAGAGCTGAGGCCGCAGCTCAGTGGACCCTTAGCAGAGGTGGCGGCTGAAATGCCTAAGGAACACATGAACAGTTATGAACTTTTTAAAAACCAGGCCAGAATCAGAATGGGGCTAACACCTGAGCATGCCCGTCGGCGGTTCAGAGCCCTAAGGTGGAAACCTGATGTGTCATTTACCCGACATGCCTACCACATTGGAAAAAATTGGGATGCCTGGATATCAGGAGCAAATGTTAAATCTACGGAAGAGTTGCCCTTCCTATTGCAAATGGAGCAGTTTTTAGAGGGTGTTCCTGAGGAAATAGAAAGGTACATCCTAGATGGGAAGCCCAAAACTGTAACTGAGGCGGGGGAGATTGGAGCCAAATGGGTGGAGGTGACAGAAAAGAAAAAAGCTAGTAGCAGTTGGAGCAAATATCAGAAGGGGCAAGCCGAAACAAAACCTTATCACCGGGGACAACCCAAGGCCCCACCCACATCCCAAGGGAAACCCCAGATGCCTTCTCACCCCACCCCACCAGTCTCCACCAACCAACATCGCCCCGGTGATACCTTAGCAGGGCGATGTTTTAAATGTAATGAACTGGGGCATATAAAGGCTCACTGCCCCAAGAACCCCAACCGATTACAGTTCATTACACCCCAGTCACACCAAAGATCCCCAGACCCAGATGCCTCTCTCATACCCTCGGAGCGAAGGGAAACCTTGAGAGTGGGCGGAAAGAAGGTTATCGCTTGGAGGGACACTGGGGCACAAGTGTCAACTATCCGCCAATCCCTAGTGGACCCCAAACTCATCAATCCGGAGGCTACAGTGACAATTCAACCCTTCGTGTCACAGTCTGTAACCTTGCCTACAGCCCAGTTGCATGTCCAGTACAAGGGCTGGGCAGGAATGTGGACTTTTGCAGTCTATGACAATTATCCCATCCCCATGCTGCTGGGGGAAGACTTGGCCAACCATGTGAAGCTAGCCAAGAGGGTGGGAATAGTCACCCGCAGCCAGGCTAAGCAAGCTTTCACCCCCATCCCTGTTCCTGAGCCGTCCACCAGAGCCCCGTCGGTGTTACCGGAGACCCAAACACAGGTGGTGGAACCGGATCCCCTGCCAACGACTGCAACAGCCGTAGTGGATCCAATCCCAGAGACCCAGCCAAAGCCAGTCCCGGAACCGGAATTCGCAACGCAACCAGCACCAGAACCATTGCCAGCACTGAGTCCAGCGCTTGCAACCCCGTCTACAACTCCAATGCCAGAGGACACCAGTGAGCCTGAACTGGCGGGAGCAGCAGATAACCTTACCCAAGAGGCTCAGCCAGAGCCTGAGATACCACATAGTGCACCAGCGGACAGCGGTTCACAGTCAATGGAAAAAATCCCAGCCCCTACATCGCTTCCAGAGGGACCAAGCCCCAGTCCACAGTCCAAGGAGGAACTGATGTCTCCAGCATCAAGGGAACAGTTCCAGGCCGAGCAGGAAGCAGATGACAGCCTTCAGAAAGCTTGGGCGGCGGCGCGGAGCACCCCACCGCCTCTCAGCTCTTCTAACCGATCCCGGTTTGTTGTAGAACAAGGACTTTTATACAAGGAGACTCTTTCTGGTGGGCACCAGGAAGACTGGCATCCTCAAAGACAGTTGGTGGTTCCCACTAAGTATCGGGTAAAGCTCTTGAGCTTAGCCCATGATCATCCCAGTGGCCATTCTGGGGTGAACAGAACCAAAGACCGGTTGGGGAAGTCCTTCCACTGGGAGGGAATGGGCAAGGACGTTGCTAATTATGTCCGGTCTTGTGAGGTGTGCCAACGAGTGGGAAAGCCCCAAGACCAGGTTAAAGCCCCTCTCCAGCCACTACCCATAATTGAGGTCCCATTTCAGCGAGTAGCTGTGGATATTCTGGGTCCTTTCCCAAAGAAGACACCCAGAGGAAAGCAGTACGTACTGACTTTCATGGATTTTGCTACCCGATGGCCGGAAGCTGTACCTTTAAGCAACACCAAGACTAAAAGTGTGTGCCAGGCATTAGCAGACATTTTTGCCAGGGTAGGTTGGCCCTCCGACATCCTTACAGATTCGGGAACTAATTTCCTGGCAGGGAACATGAAAAACCTGTGGGAAGCTCACGGGGTGAATCACTTGGTTGCCACCCCTCATCACCATCAAACCAATGGTCTGGTGGAGAGGTTTAATGGAACTTTGGGGGCCATGATACGTAAATTCATAAATGAACACTCCAATGATTGGGACCTAGTGTTGCAGCAGTTGCTTTTTGCCTACAGGGCTGTACCACATCCCAGTTTAGGGTTTTCACCATTTGAACTTGTGTATGGCCGCGAGGTTAAGGGGCCATTACAGTTGGTGAAGCAGCAATGGGAGGGGTTTACGCCTTCTCCAGGAACTAACATTCTAGACTTTGTAAGCAACCTACAAAACACCCTCCGACACTCTTTAGCCCTTGCTAAAGAAAACCTAAAGGATGCTCAGGAAGAGCAAAAGGCCTGGTATGATAAACATTCCAGAGAACGGTCCTTCAAAGTAGGAGACCAAGTCATGGTCTTAAAGGCGCTCCAGGCCCATAAAATGGAAGCGTCGTGGGAAGGACCATTCACGGTCCAGGAGCGCCTAGGAGCTGTTAACTATCTCATAGCCTCCCCCACCTCCAGCATAAAGCCTAAGGTATACCATGTTAATTCTCTTAAGCCCTTTTATTCCAGAGAATTAAACGTTTGCCAGTTTACAGCCCAGGAAACAGATGACGTGAAGTGGCCTGCAGGTGTCTACTACGAAGGAAAAAGGAATGGTGGCGTGGAAGAGGTGAACCTCTCCACGACCCTGGGACGTCTGCAGCGACAGCAGATCAAGGAGCTGTGCACAAGCTTTGCACCGATTTTCTCAGCCACTCCAGGACGGACCGAACGGGCATACCACTCCATTGACACAGGTAATGCTCACCCAATTAGAACCCCACCCTACCGGGAGTCACCTCATGCCCAAACTGCTATACAAAGGGAGATCCAGGACATGCTACAGATGAGTATAATCCGCCCCTCTACCAGTGCATGGGCATCTCCAGTGGTTCTAGTTCCCAAACCAAATGGGGAAATACGCTTTTGCGTGGACTACCATAAGCTAAATGCTGTAACTCGTCCTGACAACTATCCAATGCCACGCACAGATGAGCTATTGGAAAAATTGGGACATGCCCAATTCATCTCTACTTTAGACTTAACCAAAGGGTACTGGCAAGTACCACTAGATGAACCCGCTAAGGAAAGGTCCACCTTCGTCACCCAGGCAGGGGTGTATGAATTCAATGTACTCCCTTTCGGGTTGCGAAATGCACCCGCCACCTTCCAAAGACTTGTAGATGGTCTCCTAGCGGGATTGGGAGAATCTGCAGTTGCCTACCTCGATGATGTGGCCATTTTTTCTGATTCATGGACAGAACACCTGGAGCACCTGGAAAAAGTCTTCGAGCGCATCCGACAGGCAGGACTAACTGTTAAGGCTAAAAAGTGTCAAATAGGCCAAAACAGAGTGACATACCTGGGGCACCAGGTGGGTCAAGGAACTATAAATCCCCTACAGGCCAAAGTGGATGCTATCCAAAAGTGGCCGGTTCCAAAGTCAAAGAAACAGGTCCAATCCTTCTTAGGCTTGGCCGGATATTATAGGCGATTTGTACCACACTACAGCCAAATCGCCGCCCCGCTGACAGACCTAACCAGAAAGAAACAGCCAAATGCAGTTCAGTGGACTGATAAGTGTCAAGAGGCCTTTAACCAGCTTAAGGCAAGACTCATGTCTGACCCTGTGCTAAGGGCCCCAGACTTTGACAAACCGTTCCTAGTAACCACAGATGCGTCCGAGCGAGGCGTGGGAGCAGTTTTAATGCAGGAAGGACCGGATCAAGAATTCCATCCTGTCGTGTTTCTCAGCAAGAAACTGTCTGAGAGGGAAAGCCACTGGTCAATCAGCGAAAAGAAATGCTACGCCATTGTGTATGCGCTGGAAAAGCTACGCCCATATGTTTGGGGACGGCGTTTCCAACTACAAACAGACCATGCTGCGCTACAGTGGCTTCATACCGCCAAGGGAAATAACAAAAAACTTCTTCGGTGGAGTTTAGCTCTCCAAGATTTTGATTTTGAAATACAACACATTTCGGGAGCTTCTAACACAGTGGCTGATGCACTCTCCCGGGAAAGTTTCCCAGAGTTAACTGGTTAACAATTGTTCTTGGAATAAAACATATTGTTAGTTTTTATATGATCAGTAGTATGTCTAAAGGTACATGTGTCTTATTAACTCTGTTTTCTCCTAGAACTCCAGGAAGAAATCACAGCCAGTGTGGAACCGAACGTCCAACACTATCTGTGATTTGGGGGGCGTGTCATAACTATAAAGGGAAGGG
>NW_020706154.1:0-16530 GCF_002925995.2 Terrapene triunguis
GAAGCATTAAGCTGCTGCTATACATAGGGCTGGTTTGACACAAGTAATTGGACATGGGTGAGGCCTCATTTCTTGGGGGACAGGATTAGGGAGGTAAATGAATCAGCAGGCTGGAAACAATATCTGTATTAGCTAAGATACGGGGGAACACTCAGGGAACCATTTACAATGGACAAAACAACAGATCAGGTAAGTCAGGAACATAAAGAGGAGGTAAAGAGTAAGTTACACACTGACTATGTGGACAGAGCATGCTGTACAGGGATTGGTTCCTACAAAGTAACCATGCCAGTGCCAGTCCCAAAATGTGTACTGCAATGTGTAGCAAATACTATGTAATGTGTAAATGTATATAAAGGAAGAGGCTATGTAATTTTGGATGTGTGGTATGCCCTATACCCACCGCCTATGCTTGAGTCTGATCAACTCAGCATGGCTTTGCTATATGCCAAATAAAGGAACCAGAATGGGCAGATTGAAGTCAAACTGAGTTGTTGGACAACCAAGTAGATGAGGTCTTGGGGGAACTCCACCATTATATTGGAGATCTGCGCAAGAGCAACGTTTGAGCTCTTACTGCAGAGAAAGTGGAGTACAATTGCATTGAGGGGGGTGACATCTGAGCTCTTTAGGGGAGTCTGTGCTTTCTGCTGCTGTATTCATTGAGAAGCATTAATGTGGCAGGTGGAAAAAAGAGAGAGCAAATAAGGATAAAGGGCCCAATCCTGCAAAGTGCTGAACATCTCTTGTGAGTTACAAACTGCCCTCAAATCCTATTGACTTCAATTCCGCCTATAATGGGGACAGATTGAAGAAATAGGGGGCAAGTAAGTATGTGTGTGGTGAGAATCTAAGAACCTCATTTGAACCTGTCTTTGGGTTATGGCCAGGTGCTTTAATTCAAGACAATGGTCAGATGCCTAGGGTCTGAGAGATGCTTAATGCAAAAGAAAGAATATAGCCACTTTCGTTTTGATCTTGTTCATGTGATAAAAGTTCTAACAGGTTCCAATCCTTCTGGCAAGTCTACAGACTTTTCCTAATTATATTTATACAAATTTTGATAAATGTTTCATTATTATTAATGACGGCAAGATCTGAACTCATTAAAGTGGGAAATTGGTGGGATTACTCTGCTCTAGCTTTTATTTGCCATGTGAGCATTTTCCCAGCATTATTCTCTCTTCATATGTTTTACCTTTGTGGATCAAAGCATACTCAGCTTTCCTTGTTTTATGTGAATCCTACTGAAATAGAAGCTCAGACTTTTTTGGCAGAAAATGTTACTGGAGAAGTCACGATTGAGTTCAGCTTGTTAAATCTGTTTACTCAATGTGCTTAAGTCTTTTTGGAATTAAAAAAAATAAATAAAACATGGATAAGTTTGGGCAATAGGACATGACAAGCAGTACATTTCTGCGTAACTATTCCTGGGAAACAGTTGAGTCACATCAGCTGTATAGGACAAGAAATAAGTCCTCAGAAATAAACTGCCTGGAATATTATTCTACTTTTATGCAATTAAAATTATGGAAAAATAAAATTTTTATGAAAAAATGCAGAGGTCGATTGACCTATGTAGTGAATTTTTTGTCTCTCAGACTTGGACCATACAGTCATGTGAACATCAGAAAATAGAAGTTGTTATACTGGATCAGGCTGTGACGGTGGGCAGTATCAGATGCTCCTGAGAAAGGTGTCAGAACCCCACAGTAGGCAGATGTGGGATAATCCGCTCCCCATATTAGGCCTTTTGCTGATATCTCAGTTAGAGATTGGCTCAAACCCTGGAGCTCTGATTTAATATCCCTTCCAAAATTTGTTTAATTTTGATAACTGTCGATATTCATGACATCCATATAAATATCAGAATCATGTTAAATTCTTGGCCTCAATGACTTCTTGTGGCAGTGAATTCCACAGTTTAATCACATGTTGTATGAAAATGTTTCCTTTTATAAGTTTTGAATTTCCCACTTTTGAATTTCACAGACTGTCCCCTTGATCTTATGTTATGATATAGGGACAACAGAAGCTTCTGATCTAGCTTTTTTATACTATTAAGTGTTTATATACTTTTATCCTGTCCTCACCTACTCATCTCCTTTCTAAAGTAAACAGGCCCAGTGTTTCTTCATATGAGAGTTTATCCATGTCCTTGGTCATTCTTGTTCTTCTCTGAACCCTGTCTGTTTTTTCAAGATCTTGTTTCAGAAAGCATGAAACACTGCACACAGTGTTCCAAAAGAGGCCACATTGTTGACTTTTATGAAGGTATTCTTTGCGTTAGTCACCATCCCATTCCTTATGCAACTTAACATCTAATTAGCTTTTTTGACCACAGCTGCACATTGTGCAGAGGTCAATATCGAGCTGACTGTAGTGACCCACCAGGTCCCTTTCTTGGGTTGATACAGTTAATTTAGAACCCTGTAAGACAACTACAGTTACCAGTCACTGCCATAAACAGTCTATTGTCCATTCAGTAAAATCACAAGAAAGCAAATGAAACATCATATGGTGATTTAAGAAGATGAGAATAAGGGGGCAGATGAAGAAAAGAAAGGTAAAGAGATTTTTAAAATCATATAGTAGTTTAATGAAGTCTCTTGCTCCACTGAACCAAGCAAAATTGTGACAGACATTCAATGTTCAACATTTTAGAATTGAATCTAGACATTTTAGACTATTGAGCATTTTAAAAATGGTAATTTGATCATTGCATTCATTTCAGGGTTAATAAGCTCGATTACTATATCAATATTATATAAATAACATTATAGTTACAGAATAAAGCAGCAGAACACCACCAAATTTAGTTACTTATTTCTTCTGATTTATAAAGATCTGTATAGGTATCCATCCCATTGATTAAAATACACAATACCCAAGACAATTTAAGGGATAGTTAATACAGAAATGTCTGCCAGATCCCTCCAACTCTCAGCCTGCCCCTTCCTAGAAGCTTGGAAAAGAAGATGGTCTTTGCAGGTCTTTGCCTGGAGGGTTTATAAATCTAGGCTTTAGCGCAGTGGTTTTCAAACTGGGGTATGCGGACAATGCATTTTATTTAGTAAGACTAGTCAATCTAATCAGAAGTATACTATGACCCTATTTCAGATGGGGCTGCATGGTAGACTACATTATTTGGGGATGGGGATGCAGCCTAAAATTTTTGAAAACCACTGCGTTAGTGGACCAAAGATGTGAGCAAATATGAAAGTCAGGGTCCCCTGCCAGCTGCTCTCTCTGATTTATATTAAGGGGAATATATCTTGAGCATTTCTGCTGATCTCAGTTGAGTCAATATAGCATGGGGAGAGAAGTTCTGTCTCAGGTATCATGGTCCCAGACCATTTAGGACTTTATAGTTAAAACCAACACATTGAAATGCACTGGGAGACTTATTGGCAGACAGCACAGATCCTAGAGGACGGTTATAACATGTTCCTGGTGTGAAATTCCACCTAGTGCACAATGCTGTGACCCATTCACTAACTTCCAAATGATCCCAAGGGATAGCTCCCTGTAGAGTGCATTACACCAGTCTAATCTTGAGGTGACAAAGGTGTGGATAATCATGGCAGAATCTGCATTGAAGAGAAGAGGACATACTCTTCCCACCAAGCACTGATTGAAGAAAACATTCATCACAGGTGGTATCTGAGCATTGAGAAACAGCTCAGGATCTAATAACCTACTGTCCAACTGTAAAGGTGTAGGCAATTCCTGTGCACCCCCTTGAAGCCCCATGTGGTGCTGTGAGTGTGCCCCATCTTAATTTCCCCTGAGTGGGCTGCAATAAGTTCACGTTAACAGCCTGTGGCAAGGAGAAGCCAATACACCCTAACAAATAGCATGATCAAGTAGGATAAAAAGGAAGGAGAAGTGTTATATATCAAGAATACGTACATCTGTTCTGAGGTCCAGGAGATAAGAGGCAGAGCAGCTAAAAGTCTCTGGATGAAGATAAAAAGGGTAAAAAATGGGGGTGATGTCATAGTAGGGCTCCTATGGAGCACCAAATCAGAAGGAGGTAAATGAGGCATTTCTAGAACAAATAACAGTAATGTCCAAAACACAAGACCTGGTAGTAATGGGAGACTTCAACTACCAGAAATCTATTGGAAAAGTTATACAGCAAAACACAACTTTTCCAATAAGTTCTTGAAATGTATTGGGGACAATGTCTTTTTTAAGAAAGTAGAGGAAGTAACCAGGACGACAGTGATTATAGACTTGATTATGACTAACAGGGAGGAATTGGTAGTGAATCTGCAGGTGGAAAACAATTTGAATGATCCTGAAATGATAGAAATCATGTTTCTAAGGAAAGGAAGGAGTGAGAGCAGCCAAATAAGGACAATGAACTTCAAAAAGCAGACTTCAACAAACTCAGGCCTGGTCTACACTATGACTTTAATTCGGATTTAGCAGCGTTAAATCGAATTAACCCTGCACCCATCCACACAACGAAGCCATTTATTTCGAAATAAAGGGCTCTTAAAATCGATTTCTGTACTCCACCCCGACGAGCAGAGTAGCGCCAAAATCGATATTGTCATTTCGAATTAGGGTTAGTGTGGCTGCAATTCGATGGTATTGGCCTCCGGGAGCTGTCCCACAGTGCACTATTGTGACCGCTCTGGACAGCAATCTGAACTCGGATGCACTGGCCAGGTAGACAGGAAAAGCCCCGCGAACATTTGAATTTCATTTCCTGTTTGCCCAGCGTGGAGAGCACAGGTGACCACAGATAGCTCAGCTCATCAGCACAGGTAACCATGCAGGCCGATAATCGAAAAAGAGCACCAGCATGGACTGTACGGGAGGTACTGGATCTGATCACTATATGGGGAGAGGATTCAGTGCTAGCAGAACTTGGTTCGAAAAGACGAAATGCTAAAACTTTTGAAAAAATCTCTAAGGGCATGATGGAGAGAGGCCACAATAGGGACTCAGATCAGTGCCGCGTGAAAGTCAAGGAGCTCAGACAAGCCTATCAAAAAACAAAGGAGGCAAACAGTCGCTCCGGGTCAGAGCCGGGGACATGCCGCTTCTACGCCGAGCTGCATGCAGTTTTAGGGGGGGCCACCACCTCTACCCCACCTCTGACCGTGGATTCCGAGGCGGGGATAATCTCATCAGCTACACCTGAGGATTCTGCGGACGGGGAAGAGGAGGAGGAGGAGGACGAGCTTGCGGAGAGCACCCAGCACTCCGTTCTCCCCAACAGCCAGGATCTTTTTCTCAGCCTGACTGAAGTACCCTCCCAAGCCAGTATTCAAGACCATGACCCCATGGAAGGGACCTCAGGCGAGTTTACCTTTTAAAATATAAAACTTGTTTTAAAAGCAAGCGTTTTTTAATGATTACTTTGCCCTGAGGACTTGGGATGCATTCACGGCCAGTACAGCTACTGGAAAAGTCTGTTAACGTGTTTGGGGATGGAGCGGAAATCCTCCAGGGACATCTTCATGAAGCTCTCCTGGAGGTACTCCAAAAGCCTTGCCACAAGGTTTCTGGGCAGTGCAGCCTTATTCCGTCCTCCATGGTAGGACACTTGACCACGCCATGCTTGCAGCAAGTAATCTGGTATCATTGCATGACAAAGCCTGGCAGCGTATGGTCCCGATGTTTGCTGGCATTCAAGCAACATCCATTCTTTATCTCGCTGTGTAATCCTCAGGAGAGTGATATCGCTCATGGTAACCTGGTTGAAATACGGGAATTTAATTAAGGGGACAGAGGTGGCCGTTCCTACTGGGCTGTTTGCCTGTGGCTGAAAAGAAATCCTTCCCTGCAGTTAGCCAAGCGCAGGGGGGGGGGGGAAAATTGGCCCTGAGCTTTTCGCGTTTGGCTAGCAGGGATCTTCCCTGTTACCAGCCACGCGGTGGGGGGAGGGGTACAGCAATCATCCCAGATAATTCATGGCGGGAGGGAGGGCGGGGGGTTAGTTTGGTTTCTGCAGGGATCTTCCCTGATACCGGCCACGCGGTGGGGGGAGGGATAAAGCGATCATTCCAGAGAATTGGATGGTGGGGGGTTTAGTTTGTTTTCTGCTGCTGAAGGTTAACAGGAAAACCGCAGCAGTCAACGGGCTTTGCTTGGTATGTGGGAAAGGAGGGCGCAGAAGCCGAAAGACAATGGCTTACCATGGCCGCATGCAAGCTGAATTCTGTTGCCCGGACCTGCGTCTGTGATCTCTAACACCAAAGCCACAGGCACTCAATATTAAGATGGAAAATGTGACCTTGTACTGAAATCACATGCGGTATGTAATGTGAATAGTGTTGTTCACCATGAAAGAGTATAAGCATTGTTCTGTAAAATGTATCATTTTAAAAACTTCTCTCCTTTTTTTTCAACCCTCCCTCCAGCAGCTGCAAATTTTTCAAGCCTCCCTCCTCCATCCCGAAGGCTATCTCAGATAAGGCGGCGGAGAAAGAGGACGCGAGACGAGATGTTCTCGGAAATAATGGAATGCACCCGCAATGAAAGAGCTCATTTGGATGAGTGGAAGGACACGGTATCTAAATTTAGGAAAGATGCCAGTGAACGTGAGGTCATGAGGGACGCTCGAGATGAGAGGTGGCAGGCTGCAACGCTGGGGCTGCTGCGTGATCAAACGGACATGCTCCAGCGACTGGTGGAGCTTCAGGAATGGCAGCAGGATAACAGACTGCCGCTGCAGCCGCTGTATAACCTCTCTCCCCCCTCACCATGTTCCATATCCTCCTAACCCAGACGTGTAAGAACGCGGGGGGGGAGGGGGGAGGCTCCGTGCACCCTCCCACTCCACTCCAGTGGACAGCCCAACCAAAAGGCTGTCATTATATTGAATTTTTTCAGTGGCCTTTTACTTCCCTCCTATCCTCCTCCCAAACCTCACCCAGATTACCTTGTTGGTTCTCTCCCTATGTTTATAATCAATTAATAAAGAATACATGATTTTTAAACGATAGTGACTTTATTTCCTTTGAAAGCAAACTGGGGGAAGGGGGAGGGTGGGTTCCTTACAGAGAATGAGTCAATAAAGGGGGCGGGTTTTCCTGAAGGAGAAACAAACAGAAATTTCACACTGTAGCCTGGCCAGTCATGAAACTGGTTTTCAAAGCTTCTCTGATGCACAGCGCTTCCTGGTGTGCTCTTCTAATCGCCCTGGTGCCTGGCTGCGCATAATCAGCAGCCAGGTGATTTGCCTCAGCCTCCCACCCCGCCATAAAGGTCTCCCCCTTACTTTCACAGAGATTGTGGAGCACACAGCAAGCAGAAATAACAATGGGGATATTGGTTTGGCTGAGGTCTGAGCGAGTCAGTAACGATCGCCAGCGACCTTTTAAATGGCCAAATGCACATTCTACCACCATTCTGCACTTGCTCAGCCTGTAGTTGAACAGCTCCTGACTCCTGTCTAGGCTGCCTGTGTATGGCTTCATGAGCCATGGCATTAAGGGGTAGGCTGGGTCCCCAAGAATAACTATTGGCATTTCAACATCCCCAACGGTTATTTTCTGATCCGGGCAGTAAGTCCCTTGCTGCAGCCATTTAAACAGATTAGTGTTCCTGAAGACGTGAGCGTCATGAACCCTTCCCGGCCAGCCCACGTTGATGTTGGTGAAACGTCCCTTGTGATCCACAAGTGCTTGCAGCACCATTGAAAAGTACCCCTTGAGGTTTATGTACTGGGTACCCTGGTGCTCCGGTGCCAAGATAGGGATATGGGTTCCATCTATCGCCCCACCACAGTTAGGGAATCCCATTGCAGCAAAGCCATCCACTGTGACCTGTACATTTCCCAGTCTCTACCTTTCGTAGCAGCAGCTCAGTGATTGCTTTGGCTACTTGCATCACAGCAGCCCCCACAGTAGATTTGCCCACTCCAAATTGATTCCCGACTGACCGGTAGCTGTCTGGCATTGCAAGCTTCCACAGGGCTATCACCACTCGCTTCTCAACTGTGAGGGCTGCTCTCATCTTGGTATTCTGGCGCTTCAGGGCAGGGGAAAGCAAGTCACAAAGTTCCAAGAAAGTGCCCTTACGCATGCGAAAGTTTCGCAGCCACTGGGAATCATCCCACACCTGCAACACTATGCGGTCCCACCAGTCTGTGCTTGTTTCCCGGGCCCAGAATCGGCGTTCCACGGCTATAACCTGCCCCATTAACAGCATGATCTCCAAAGCACTGGGTCCCATGGTTTGATAGAATTCCATATCCATATCCTCATCACTCTCGCCGCCGCGCTGCCGTAGCCTACTCCTCGCCGCCTGGTTTTGCAGGTTCTGGTTCAGTATAAACTGCACGATAACGCGCGAGGTGTTTACAATGTTCATGACTGCTGTCTTGAGCTGAGTGGGCTCCATGCTTGCCGTGGTATGGCGTCTGCACTGTTCACCCAGGAAAAAGGCGAGAAACGGTTGTCTGCCGTTGCTTCCCTGGAGAGGGGGGAGGATATACCCAGAACCACCCGCGACAATGTTTTTGGCCCCATCAGGCATTGGAATCTCAACCCAGAATTCCAATGGGCGGAGGAGACTGTGGGAACTATGGGATAGCTACCCACAGTGCAATGCTCTGGAAATCGACGCTAGCCCCGGTACATGGACGCACACCACCAAATTAATGTGCTTAGTGTGGCCACATACATTCGACTTTATACAATCTGTTTCCAAAATTCGAATTATATAAATTCGGATTAATCCCGTAGTGTAGACATACCCTCAGAACTCATAGGTAATGTCCTATGGGAAGAAATTTTAAGGAAAAAAGGAGTTCAGGAGAGCTGGCCGTTCCTCAAGGAGACAATATTAAAGGCACAACTACAAATTATCCCAATGCGAAGGAGAGAGAGGAAGAATACTAACAGACCAATATGATTCATCAGGAGCTCTTTAATGGCCTGAAAATGAAAAAGGAATCCTGCAAAAAGTGGAAACACAGCTAAGGAGGAGTACAAAAGACTAGCACAAGCATGTAGGAACAAAATCTGAAAGGCTAAGGCACAAAATGAGTTACACCTAGCAAGGGACATCTAATGTATTTAAAGAACCTCTTCTTATTGCATTTTAAGAAAGACAAAGGAAAATATAGGTCTACTACTTAGCAGAGAAGGAGAGCTAATAACTGATGACATCAAGGAGGCTGAGGAGTGTTTTGCTTCAGTCTTCACTAGAAAGGTTTATGGTGACCAGACACTCAATACAATTAATATTAACAACAAGAGGGAAAGAACACAAGTCAAAATAGTGAAGAACAGGTTAAAGAATATTTAGATGAGTTAGATGTATTCAAGTTGGCAGGTCTTCATAAATTCATCCTAGGGTACTTCAGGAACTAGCAGAAGCGATCTCGGAACAATTAGCAGTTATCTTCAAGAACTCATGGAAGAGAGGTGAGGTCCCAGAGGACAGAAGAGGGGCAAACATAGTACCTATTTTTAAAAGGGGGAACAAAGAGGACCCGGAAAATTATAGACCAATCAGCCTAACTTTAATACCTGGAAAGACAATGGAACAAATTATTAAACAAGGATAATAGGGTGATAAGAAATAGCCAGCATAGATTTGTCAAGAACAAGTCATGCCAAACAAACCTAATTTCCTTCTTTGACAAGGTTACTGGCCTACTGGATACTACTGCTTTCCTATAGACTTGATACGTTTTGATTTTAGTAAGACTTTTGACACAGTCCCACATGACACTCTCATAAGCAAACTAGGGAAATGTAGTCTTGATGGAATTACTATAATAAGATGGGTGCACAGGTGGTACTTGTACTCAAAGAGTAGTTATCAATAGTTTTTGCTGTCAAGGGAGGAGGGCATATCTAGTAGGGTCCCACAGGGATCTGTCAGGGGTACTATTCAATATTTTCATTATTGCCTTGAATAATGGAGAGTATGCTTATAAAATTTGCAGGTGACACCAAGCTGGGAGGGGTGGTTGCTAGCCCATTGGAAGGCAGGATTAGAATTTAAAATGACCTTGATGAATTGGAGAACTGGTCTGAATTAAACAAGATGAAATTCAATAAAGATAAGTGTGAAGTGCTACACTTAGGAAGGAAAAAAAATCAAATGCACAACTACATAATGGGGAATAACTGGCTAGGTGGTATACTGCTGAAAAGAAGCTGGAAGTTATAATTGATCATAAATTGAATGAGTCAACAATGTAATGCAGTTGCAAAAATGGGGTTGTAGTAACAGGAATGTTATATACAAGACAGGGAGGTAAGTGTGCCACTCTACTCAGCACTGTTGAGGTCTCTGCTGCAGTAGTGTATCCAATTCTGGGTGCTGCACTTTAGGAAAGGTGTGGACAAACTGGAGAGGGTCCAGAGGAGATCAACAAAAATGACAAAAGGCTTAGAAAACCTGACCTCTGAGGAAAGATTAAAAGAAAACTGGGCATGTGTAGTCCTGAGAAAAGAATGGCTAAGGGGGGCGAGGAGGGGGGACCAGATAACAGTCTTCATATAGGTTGAGGTCTTTTATAAAGAGGATGGGAATCAATTGTTCTCCATGTCCACTGAAGGTAGGACAAGAAATAATGGGCTTAATCTGCAGCAAGGAAAATTTAGGTTAAATATTAAGAAAAACCTTCTATCAGGGTAGTTAAGCATTGGAATAGGCTTCCAAGGGAAGTTGTGGAATCCCCATCATTGGATGTTTTTAAGAACAGATTGGACAAACACCTGTGAGGGACGGTCTAGGTTTACTTGGTCCTGTCTCAGCATAGGGGGCTGGACTTGACGACTTCAAGGTTCCTTCCTTTCAGTGGCCAGACCAGCTAGGAATGGTTGCTGGCCTGTGCCTAACGGCACTGCTAGGCAACCAAAGCTCAATGCCCTGCCTTAGAATGCTCAGAGTGGCCACAGCCCGATTGGCTGCAGGTTTATCAGTCCTGTTACAAGCCTGGCCCCCACAGCAGTTCAGAGGCTGCTCAATGCACACCATACCACCAGCTGCCCTTGCCCTTGTTCCACCCTCAGCTTCAGCCTCCTTCCAGTCCCTGCTCATTCCAGCTGTGCTCCAGCCACTGCTCACCTCTGGCTTCAGACTTCTGGCTTCAACTCCCCAGCTCTGCCTGTGGCTTATGACTCTGGTTGACCTTCTGGTTCTGGCATTCAGCTTCTGTCTTTCTGACCCCACCTCTGGCTTATTACTCTGGTTTACCTCCACCCTGGCTCTGGTATTTGGCTGTTGCCCCTCTGGTGCTGACCCTTGGCTCATTTCTGGACTCACCTACCCTGGACCAATAGACCAAACTCTCTCCTTCACCATGACACCTGACTTGCCCATGGCCAGTCAGCAACATTTCTAGTTATAAGTCTATGATTTTATATCCCCTTTTAATAGGGTTTCAGGCTAGGAGCAATTACATAATACACAGTTCACAAGGTCCTCAACTCACAGTCTTAGAGGTCACAAAGTCTCTAGTTAGGCTAGTCTCCTAAAGACTGAGAAGAAAAAACCAGCAGCTTCTACAGCCTGTATGGCTTCTACTCCCCTTTCTCTTGTTCAGCTTCCTTTTTCTGTTTACATAGCCCAGATCTAGAGCAGGGCGGGGCTTCCTTGATTACAGCCCAGACTGCCCCAGATGCAGGCTCCAACCTGTTCCTTAAAGGAGGTAATCAAAGGAACATGCTACCCCTTTCCTAGAACCTTGCTGATCCTATGGCAAGTTTTACTGTCTGTCCATGCATATACGGGCACTCAAACAGGCAAATCTTCCTCGTGGACTTCATTAGGACGCTGGCCTAGCCTGCTCCCCTTGACCATATCCTCCAGCCAGAGGGGCACCTCCTGCTTAGCTGCTCCAAAGAAGTCTGCAAGACCCTTGGCCATAATTTTGTTCTCATAACTGAGTATGTCGAGACTAGGAATTTCATTCTCCAACAGCTGATGAACAGACTCCTTCACAATCTTTGACAAGTCATAAGTAAAAATAAACTGCTCCCCTCATAAGGGGAGCCCTTTAGCCATAACAGCAGTAATCAAGGGCATTGGGCTTGCATCACTGGCAAACCAGCATAAGGCTGCCTCCTAATCTCTTCAAGATGTGAGGACCCACTCACAGGATGCCCTTTGGAGTTAAGGTAGTCTTTCATCCAGTCTAACTCCCCATTCAGGTTTCCATTTATGATTGACCACATTTTTCCCCCTGCAGTCTTGAGTAAAGGACATACGAGAGCCCATTTCTGATCCTCTTGCACCCAAGTTACTTTGTGTGTGATATCAGCTGGAGGATCACATTTATTCTCCTCCTCTTGTAAGTTCACTTTTATTTTAGCCCCCATTCACGTTAGGGCTCTGTGCTGCTGTCTCCAGTCCTCCAGCTAGGGAGTGGGCCCTTGTCTCTTTCTCGTCTACTTTGACTTCCTCCTGGATGGGTGTTTCTACATCACTAACATGGCAGCTTTTCCCTTCAATGAGCTGATGGGCTGCCTCACTCAGGGCCGGCTCCAGGCACCATCTTAACAAGCAGGTGCTTGGGGCGGCCAAGGGAGAGGGGCGGCACCTGCGGCAATTCAGGGGTGGCAGGTCCCTCACTCCCTCTGGGAGTGAAGGACATGCCGCTGAACTGCCGCCGCCAATCATGGCTTCCCCCCACCCCCCAATTGCCGCTGCCGATCGCGATTGCGATCGCGGCTTCTTTTTTTTTGTTTTGCTTGGGGTGGCAGAAATGCTGGAGCCGGCCCTGGCCTCACTCAGCCCATCTTTCACTTGATATTCCCCAGAGTTTAAACCTTTCTTCAGGGCTGCCTCTCAGTATCCAGTACTTCCATCTTCTCATCCTGAGCCTCAATGATCTGGTACTGCCCGAGGATTTCTTTGTGAAGCTCTTCTAAGTCTCTCTCTAACAGTAAATTCCAACTCCTGGTCCTGTTTTATGGCTTGAGCCAGTACATGCTCCCTTTAAGAGCATGTCTCTTCCAGCTCCCGCCGCAAGACCTCTGCTTTTTGGGTCTGTAGGATATTCATCTGTCCAAGGACTTCAGCCCTGATCCTCTCATCTGCAGTAATGTTCTCTAATTCTTCCCAGCTTATTAGTAGATGGGTTTGTTGGACAGCTGTAGTGGATATCACTGCAACTTCCAGTGTAGACACAACCTCCGTATTTGTACCTGTTGACACCCAGTCTTTTGATAGGTGATCTAGTCCTCCCCTTGAGTAGTCTTCTAGAACATTTGAGCCATCACTCTGCTCACCAATATAGGCACCAACCCCCTGGTAAGTTATAGCTGTGCTCACCATCTCATCACATGTACTAGTGCTCTTATTATGTATCTCTGTCCTCATCATCTTTAGTCCTTCCAGTGTCTTAAATTGTTCCAGGAGCTGAATGTTGTGCTGCTTGAGTTTCTTGTTACTTTCCTCTAACTGGACCAGCTAAGTTTCAGTACACACTTTTCTAGTGTTTTAACTGCCCAACTTATGTCCTGCAACTCATTCCAGAGTCACTCATTCTCAAGCTGTAGGGGTTGTTCAACTTCCAGTTCCAACTCCTGGGTAGATTTTCCCTTGTATAACTCCTTTCCCACCACAGCTTCCTGGTGGCAGGCAGCCTGATGTTTCTTGGACTCAAAACCTGTCGGCTTTTCCAGTCGGGCTATCCTTGTTCCCATGGCTGCAAGAGAAAACTGGTATTTGGATGACATTGTTCTTTCCAACTACTGAAACTTGGCCTTCAAGTCCATAGTTACTTAGCTGACCAGAACATTTATTTTCTTGAGCTGGTTGTTCACTATCTCATTGCTGCTCTATTCTTCCTCCAGCTGAGCCTAGCATTGCTTCTTCTCTAGGGCCAGTGCGACTTGATCTTGGGAATTAGCAGTCCTAGTCATTGGACCATCCCTTTTGTTCAGGGCCTGGCACTTACCACATTAATCAGCTTTAAGTTTCTCCTGCATTTGGACCATCTCAGCCTTCATGTGCTCATGCAGGTGCTCGAGATTCTTTGAGGCTAACCTGGATCTTCCTCTGAAGAGCGCCATGCTCATTTTCCAGTGTGTTGATTCATTCCCTCAACGTAGTCACAACCAAGTAGCTTCTCTCCTTCTCTGCAACCAGCTCTTTCTGCCTGTCTTCTAGTTGCTGAATTTGTTCCTCTTTCTCAGCCAGTTTCAGTAAGAAAGCAGTCTGCATCTGGGCCTGCAAGTTACTTCACTGTTCAATAACACCAGAGACTTTATCACATCCATCTCTTGAAACCCCAGAGACCTTTGATCTGTTTTTGCCCTGGTTCCCCCAGGCCTGGAACCCTGTAGTCTTCTGGAGCAGCAATTGGGTTATTTAAGGCTCCTGTATCAAGGGTACTGAAGCTCCCCACACTTTCATGCTCTGAGGCTGTGGACAGAATCAAGTGGGGAAAAAGTCTGAAACCCATGGCCAACCTCGGTCCCTGACGCTTGCCCCCCAGTATCTGCTTCTGGGATACACCAGGTTTTCCCACAATTACAATTCTCACTTCCCTGTAATGTCAGTCCCTCAGTTTAAAGTTCTTATAGCTGATTGCACTTAAAACAAGTTACCCATGGGGTATCACTCTTCCTGGTGCAAGATGATCTCTCAGTTCTTTGTTCAGCTTCTGCAGCTATCTGGGTTTCTGCACTCTGGGGTCTAATATCTTTCACAGACACCTGGGAAGGTCTAGACTCAGTGCCATGTGACAGCCAGCAATCCATATAGTCTCTGGTTCCCCGGGCAGACCCAACTTACATGCTCCTCTTGGTGACAGTCCATGTACCCAATTGCAGGTCTCCTTCCCTTTTGGCATTTGTGACAGGCCAGCCTGTGCGGTCATCGTTACAGCTGCTGTGCACCTTGCCAAGCCTGGAACCGGAACTTCTGTGTAGGCACCTCACTTCATTCTCATCCCTCCTTAATAGGAGAGGGTTTTTGAGTCCCGTTTGGGCACCATGTGTAACAGTGCAGGCAGTTCCTGCAGACTCCCTTCAGCCAGATGTGGTGCTATGGGTATGCACCCACCTTAATTTCCCCCAATTGAGCAGCAATAGGATCACTTTAACAGCCCAAGGCAAGCAGAAACCAGCTCACACTAACAAATGGCAGGTCCCCTTTTAATAGGGTTTGAGGACAGGAGCAATTACAATACACAGTTCATAAGGTCTCTGGTTCAGCTCCCCAAAAAGTCTCTAGCTAGGCCTAGAGCCAGAGAGGACACCACCCCCACTGCAGCCTGTGTGGATTCTACTCCCCTCTCTTGCTCAGCTAGCGTCTGTTCCTCTTCCTGTTTATATAGCCCAGCCATAGGTTGGGGCAGGGCCTCCTTGATTACACCCCAGACTGTCCCAGGTGTAGGCTCCAGCTTGTCCCTTAAAGAGGTAGTACACTGCTTCACATACCTAGATTGCATGCTGGTGTTACAAATGGAAGTCACATTCTTTCAGTCAGAAGTACAGACATAAATTCCTCCAATTCTTCTGGCTACTTTTCCCTGTCCCACCAACATGTTCTCAATCTTGTTTGGAATAATCCAAAACCAGCTGAGCCCTCATCCAAGTCCTGGTTTCATACAGACACTGGATTATTCGTTCCACTGCTCTGGCCACGTCAGATGTCATGGAGCAGTAGTTTGCATATTTTCTAACCCTTTCTTAAACCCTAAAACTGTTTACTTTCCCACTTTGGCATATTATTCATTTTTTTTCGCACTAAGGTGGAAGATGGTTTTTTGTTTTATTTTTGGGGAAAAAAAATCCATGTATGGAATTTGAGCCATTCTCTGAATTTTTCATCCAAAGCATGCTTCTGACTGAGCCATGGAATGGCATGGTTATTCCAAACCCACTCTGTACTAGCCGCAGCTGTGTAAGTAATTCACTGTTTGTGCGAGGAGATCTGAGATGGGTAGGGATGAAAGTAGGAAGAATTGATAAAAAATTATGTTTTCATTTTAAATCCTTTTAGCTGAACCCTCTCATTTATGTTAACGATATAATTTGGCAAAAATGCTGTCATTGGTCAAATGGCCTCTGACTGACTATACAACAGACTCTTATACTAGCTGCACATTTAGGATTCAATCCTGCACTACTGAAGTCAATGGGAGTTTTGACTTTGATTTTATGGGAGTAGGATCAGGTACAGTAATGGCAAAGAAAGGTAAAAATCAGATAATCTATTGCTTTTGTTATACAGATGTGTCCAAGCACAAAAAGAAAACTTTCATAGACTGGAGACTAGTATCCCATAATCCCTTTAACACAGGTGGCAAATTCCTAATCTATGTTGACATTTAGCATGCATGTGGAAATACACTTTAACAAATCTTATTGGTTGAAACTTGGTCATGTGACCAAAGAGTAAATTATTACCCTTTCAGACACTGATAGCATGTTGGGCATAAGCAGTAACTTCCACTGTGGACAGTGGGAAAAGGCTAGCACCGACAGCCAGAGAAAGCTAGCACCAGCAAAGAAAATCTGGCACTAGAGCGCTGCGGCCAGGGCCGGCTCCAGGGTTTTGGCCGCCCCAAGCAGCCAAAACCAAAAAAAAAAAAAA
>NW_020706154.1:16630-40913 GCF_002925995.2 Terrapene triunguis
AAAAAAAGCCGCGATTGCGATCTGCGGCGGCAATTCGGTGAGAGGTCCTTCACTCCCAGGCGGAGTGAGGGACCGTCCGCCGAATTGCCGCCGAATACCTGGAACTGCTGCCCCTGTCCGGAACGGCCGCCCCAAGCACCTGCTTGAGAAGCTGGTGCCTGGAGCCGGCCTTGGCTGCGGCTCTCCTTGGGGAAAGAGGAGCCAGCTCCAATGCCTCAGCCCTACCTCCTGAAGGCAATCAGTGTTCATTAGCCTTGCTTTTGTCCGTGAGTGGGAGTGTCCCTGATTTTCTGCCGACTGTCTGTTGAAGGCTGCACCTGCTCTCCTTCCCCAAACTGGATTTGTCTGGCCCCAAACTGGAAATGGGCCAAGGAGCCAGTGCCCTTACTACTGGTATCACCAAATACTGCATGTTCAGTTCTGCCCACCTTCCCCCAAAGGCCACTGTAGCCTGAAAGAAAGGGGGCCAGGAACTTGCTCTCTAAAATGGCTACTTCCAAACCACTTCCCCTAAATACACCTCTACCCCGATATAACGCGACCCGATATAACATGAATTCGGATATAACGTGGTAAAGCAGTGCTCCAGGGGGGCGGGGCTGCACACTCCGGCAGATCAAAGCAAATTCAATATAACGTGGTTTCACCTATAACGCGGTAAGATTTTTTGGCTCCCGAGGACAGCGTTATATCGGGGTAGAGGTGTACTACCTTTCCTTTCTGAGGGAATGCTGTCGCCTAGAGGAAGAGGATCAGACAAGTACTCTGTAAGCACTGACTTCCCTCCTCTTGCAAAGGCTTCTGTTGCTTAGTGGCAGAAGGACCCCAAATCTTGCTCATTCTACTCTGAAGACTGTTCCTTGAAGAGGAAGAGATGTTTCTTGAGCATGGGGATAAAACTAGTGGGAAAGCCCCCCAAACATCAATCAGTAAAACACGGACTCTTTGGCATTTGCTTTCTCATGAAACAAAAATGGTGTTCTGGTATGCAGACAGTTCCTGGGTGGAGTGACTAAGTGATGAATCTATCTTCTAAAGAAGACTACTGAAATCATCTAAGAGATGGATACTCTGGATTAGATGTTTCTAATAATTCATGCACTCAAGAAAAGAAGTCCACCACTCTTTAAGGAGAGAAAAAAAACTCTTCATATTAAGAGCTATATGATTACTGAGATGGATAGATCATATTGCCTGTTAGTAAGAGCTGCGTGATCCTTAAGCCTTAGAAAACAATTTACTGGATCAGGGCACGCATCTACATTAATGTCATTTAAGTGTAGTGGAATTCCTGTTTAAATTCTTTGTGCTGTAAGGCAGTGCCAAGAAATATACTTAATATCCCGATTTAAGCTGCCACAGCTCCAGCACACCCAACTGATGAAATGTTTAATTTCGTCACAATTTGAGGATTTATGCAAATTTGACATTTACTAGTTTTAATATTTTTCTGAAGATCTGAAGGCTTTCCAGGCATTTTTCCAGGCTGAGTTGATCCTCCTTTACGGGAACCCATGGGTTCAACACCACAACTGCATACATGGTTCAGAGTATTTAGCTAGGATTTAGTCAGGTGTCAGTATGCATTAGATATGAAGTCTCTAGGCAGAGCTGTCCTAGAAGCATAATACTGAGAAGGAACTAAAGATTGCAGAGTTGGTTTGCCAAATAAATTAAATAGAATGTTTATGACTTGTAAATAAGGGGAGGAAAAGCATTGTGTGTTTGGATGCCTTGAGTTTGTCTTATATCATTTAATTCAATACTAGCATCTCTTCATTGTCACACAAATCTCTGAGCAATGTTTCCCAAATGATGGGTCCTGACTCACCAGTGGGACACAAGAAGGTTCTAGGTGGGTTGCAGACCCAGTGTAGAGGGGAAGCCCTGGACAGTGAGCGGGAGGTAGGTGGAAAGCAAGCCTGCCCCACACTCACACCATGGAGGTGGGCCCAGGGCCGGCTCCAGGGTTTTTGCCGCCCCAAGCAGCGGAAAAAAAAAAAAATCTGCGATCGCGACTGCGATCGGCGGCAGCTCCACCACGCTGCTTTCTTCTTCAGTGGCAATTCAGCGGCAGGTCCTTCCCTCCGAGAGGGACAGGGACCCTCTGCCGAATTGCCGCCGAAGAGCCCGACGTGCCGCCCCTTCCCCTTGGCCGCCCCAAGCACCTGCTTGCTCAGCTGGTGCCTGGAGCTGGCCCTGGGTGAGCCCTGTTCCGCATGGCTGGGCCCAGTTACCTACTCCAGGCATTGTGACCTGGCACATAGGGTTGCAGTGCCGCTTAAGTTTGACTCAGCTACCCCTCCTTCAGCTGTAAGAGATGCGTGTTTTCCAAAGCTTTTTCTGGAGAATGGAAGGACTGATTGAGGTTACAGTATGGAAAATGGGGAGAAGTTTGCTGTGGGGTCAGACAGATTTTTTAGGGAACTGCTGCTGCTCATGTCATTGACATATTTGATTGATTTTTAAAAAAATTGCGTGCATCCAAAGGGTGATAGGTGAAATGCATAGAGCTAAATGACCAAGTGGCTAGGAGTGCTACCTCGTTATCTGGGAAACCTGAGTTAGCTCTGCTATGCCACAGATTTCCTGAATCATCTTGGGAAAATCACTTAGCCTCTCTGGGTGCAATCCATAAAGGTACTTGGGGCACCTTAGTCCCATTTTAAGGCCACTACAATCAAAACTCCTGCTTGGTTGTCACCTAATCCTGTAGGCACCTAAGGTAACTTGGCACCTAAATTGTTGCCTCAAAGCATGTGCATTTTTGCCCCACATAGGCACCTGGGTGTCTTGAGTGAGGTTGCAAGCAAAGATAATGTGCCTATCTCAGAGCGGGGAGTGGCTTAGCATACAGTATCCCTGCTTAGTGTGCTGGCTTTGTGGATTGCAGTCTAAGATGCCTCTCTCTCTCTCCATTTATTGTATAGGAACCTAGGTGCCTACCTTGGGCTATGTGGATTGCGGTGCTCTTCCTGTGATTTTCTAGGTGCTGTGAGAGTCAGCATTGGAACACCTAAGGAACTTACATCTACACTGCATTAAAAGACCACAGCACAGCGCTGGCTGGTCTGTGTCAGCTGACTTGGACTAGCGGGGCTAAAAATTGCAGTATAGACATTCGGGCTCTGGCTGAAGTCCAGGCTCTGAAACCTTGTGAGGGGGTGGGTTTCAGCTCCTGGACTCCAACCCAAGCCCTGACATCTACACAGCAATTTTTAGCTCCACAGCCCAAGCCCCATAAGCCTGAGTCAATTGACTGGGTTTTGCAATTCAGTGCTGTGGAGTTTTTACTGCCGCATAGATATATCCTAAGTCCCTTGTGTACACTGAGGATATTAATACTTACCTACTTCACACAGATGTTGAGAGGATAAATACATGAAAGATTGTAAGGTACTTAGATATGGTAATAAGGGCCCTGTAAAGTACCTAAGACTGACAGACTAAATAAATAAATATTTAGTTGAGGTTTTAATAAAATAGAGAGAGATCCTGATCTAAAGCCCATTGAAGTCAACAGGAGTCTTTCCACTGATGTCAGAGTTTTGTATCAGTCGTATAATAGATTATTAGAACTAAAACACTACTTATTTTCACCATTTATGTTGTCTGGTATGTGTTTTTTCACTCCTCTTGAGGTCATGTAATTAAACTAAACGGGTCAGTTTCACCTTCTCTTTCTAGACCATTTCACTTTTTGGTTCTCTAACACTGTCACAGTGCTGTTGGGTTTTAGTTTCCAGCACTGCAGGAGAATGGCTTTGATTGAAATTTTAAAGAATTATGAAAACATTTTATATTTATCTCAGATTCTGAAAAATCATGAAAAAAAAACCCCAAAACAAAACATCTGGTTCTACTTAACCATGCCCCTATACCAGGAACATTTTTCAGTGATTGATAATCACATTTTGTTATACTTACATAACAATATATTGTTGTACTCATTGTTCTGTACTGAATAATAGACTATACCTGTTTATGTATATATAGTAGTAGTACTAAATATAGGTACTTAACCACTATAATAGTGTACATGTAACTATGTTATACAGTGTGGGCCAAATTCTGCCTTCAGTAACAAATGTGAAGACCAATAGAGGTCTCACAGGTATAACTGAGGGCAAAATTTAGCTCTGTGTATACAATTGCTGGTCAGCTTAGCTTTTTACAAATACTGAATGGGTGGTGAAAATCCTTTCAATGCGGTATAACGTGCAAGAAGAATTTTGCTGGCAAGACAACTCATATAGCACCACAAAAATGGCTTGCTGCCTTAAGGAAATACAAAAGAATAAATGAAGGGCAAAAGTTACCAAATACCAGAATCACAACAACCACAACATTAAAAAAATAAAAAAGTGTAACTCTCCCATAAGATATTCACAATTTCATAACACTCTGAAATGCAGATGGAAAAGACACCTAATGAAAATGATAAAAAAACTAAAACATACAGAACAACACACACAATCATATGCACATTTCTATGAGAATTTTACATGTTTTCCAGGGGGCCTATCAGGCGAAAGGAGACTTCTCTAATGTTGGCTCACAGGTGCTCCATAGGCCTCCGACATAGGTTGTAAATCATTGAGGGAGCACTGTATCATGGTCAGTGGAACTGGAGTCAGGGGGCCTATGGTCCCTGGAGGGACTACTATAGAGCGAACACTAGGGGAATTGGAAACATGGAGAGTTAGGCTGGACACAGCTCAGCTACATGGACAGAGCAGTCCACAGGGTTTAGTAAAGTTCCATTTGTTCAACTTAACCTGCATTCAGTTTCACTTAGTGCTACTGAAACAAGTACAACTCAGATCTAGAAAGAATGGAGTATCCTCGCTTGGCCACCACGTGTGTTGGATCATGAGAATAATATCAGGAGATTGAATCTCCCTGACAGCTTAATGGGATGGGTTCTTTACCAGCTGGCTGAATATCAGTCTGCTGAGAAAAAATGTCAAGAGTAGTCAGAGGCCAAAGATCTGTCTCTCTCGCTCTCTCTGTCTTCCTGAGACTTTTGTCCTGGAGAGAGGGTGGAGAAACCAGCCATGTAGTCTAAAGACTAGACCCATCTAGCAGAAAATGTGGGGAGGATGGATGTTCTTTGCAGTCATCATGAGCAGTAGTCCTGACTCCTATTCTTCAACATGTTTTTCCTTGTCTTTTAAATGGTCCTTCAGATGAGATATAAAACTTGTGGTCACTAGACCATGTTGTACTTTTCATAAGGTCAGGAGCATTAACCCCAGTGTGTTGGCACATTCTACTTTGCCTACTTGCAGCTTCATTTTGTGCTCTACTGTCACAGGGGGCCCTGCATGTCAAGCACAGCCACCCCGGTTGTCCCAGTGAAGGGTTGGTACACCCTGTCATGTGAAATTGTGGTGACTCCCTGTGGGCACAGGCAATTGCAATAAGGAAAGCTCAGGGCCCCTGGTGGGGCCAAGCAAACAATCAGTCTGCAGCCCCTGGGTGAGGCAGAGCAGAGTAAACTATCTATGGCTCCTGAGCCTCCTGGCTGGGGCAGGCAATAGCAGTTGGAGGTTCTGACCCTCTGGGCAGGGCAGAACAATCAGTCTGTAGCCCCTGTGCAGGGCAGAGCAAGCCCTCAGTAGCCACAGCTAGTGGCAGTGTGTGTGTGTGTGTGTGGGGGGGGGGGAGATAGGGGAACCTGCACCCTTCTACTCCACCAGGTTCTGACCCAGGGCCCTATGCAGGGCCGGCTGCAGGCACCAGCGTAGGAAGCAGGTGCTTGGGGCGGCCAATTCAAAGGGGCGGCACTCCGTCTGGTATCAGGGCGGCACATCTGGGTCTTCGGCGGGAATTTGGCGGCGGGTCCCTCATTCCCTCTCTTTCTCTTTGAGCTGCCGCCAAATTGCCGCCGAAGAGGAAGAGAGGGAGGACCCGCCGCTGAACTGCCGCAGAAGAAGTGGCACGATTGAGCTGCCGCTGAAGTGCCGTCGCTCTTTTTTTTTTGATGCTTGGGGCGGCAGAAAAGCTGGAGCCGGCCCTGGCCCAATGAAGTGAGGAAATTACCAGGTAAGGGGTTAAACAACAGTTTCTAATACATTCCCAGGGTTACTTCCTACCGCTAGTCTCAGCATCCCAGTCAGTCTCCACAGCTGGCTGGTCATCCACAGCGTCGTACAGTCCACAGTTCCCACCATGTGGAGAGCTGCAGGCGCTTCTACTGAAGCCTGCAATACATGTCCTTCCTCCTCCTCAGCCAGCCCAGACTGAGCTGGACTGCCTCCTTTTATCTGTCCCTTCCACCTGAAGCATGCCCAGCAGGGTCAAGGGGGTGTGGTCTCCTGGGCCTACAGTGGAGGTGAAAGTAAGCTGGTACAGTCCGGTACGGCGTACTGGCAAGAGCTGGTACGCCGTGCCGGACTGGACTGGCTTCTCCAGCGCTGATTTAAAGGGCCCAGGGCTCCAGCTGCTGTGGGGAGCCCCAGGCCCTTTAAATCACCGCCGGAGCTCCGGCAGCTGGGCTCGGGTGGGGATTTAAAGGTCCTGGAGCTCTGGCCCCTGCAGGGAGCCCCGGGCCCTTAAAAGTGCCGCCCGAGCCCAGCTGCCAGAGCTCCAGTGGTGCTTTAAACGGCTCGGGGCTCCCCGCAGCAGCCGGAGCCTCTGGCCCTTTAAATCGCCACCGGAGCCCTGCCGCCCCCGGGATAGGAGCACCGGGCCCTTTAAATCCCCGCCCAAGCCTGGCTGCCGGAGCCCCGGGCCCTTTAAATCGCCTCAGGAGCCCCGCTCCCCCAGCCCTAGCCTGAGCCCTGCCGCCCTGGGGTAGCAGCGTCAGGGCTCCCGTGATGATTTAAAGGGCCTGGAGCTCCGCGGCGGCCGGAGCCCCGGGCCCTTTAATTCACCCCTGAACTCCAGGACTCCCAGCCACCTCTGCAGCTGGTAGCTCCAGGGTGATTTAAAGGCCCTGGGGCTCCCGCCACAGCTGGTTGAGGCCACACCTCTTCTGGTTGAGGCCACGCCCCGCTCAGGACTCCAGCCTACTGGTAAGTCCTTTAAACTACTTTCACCCCTGGCCCACGGTGATTGGTCAGGTCCCGGGCTTGGTACACCCCATCACACCTACCTCTATTAAACAGCTCCAAGTTTCAACGCAGAGGTGGCTGCATTTCACTGGTGGATGGAGGGATCTCTGAATTAAGATGTGTTAAACAGCTGCAATTCCCATCGACTTTACTGGAAATCACGCATCAGTTGGGATAACAGAATATGGGAGATAGGGAGCTCATTTATAGTTCTTTTTTTCTCCTGACTCTGAAGTCAGGTCCTTCTCCACACAGCATTGTAAGGGGAGGGCTAGCTCAGTGGTTTGAGCATTGGCCTCCTAAACCCAGGGTTGTGAGTTCAATCCTTGAGGGGGCCACTTAGGGATCTGGGGCAAAATCAGTACTTGGTCCTGCTAGTGAAGGCAGGGGCTGGACTCAATGACCTTTCAAGGTCCCTTCCAGTTCTAGGAGATGGGATATCTCCATTTATTTAATTTATATTTGTTTTTGTTTGGAGGAGAGTTCCTCGGCAGTCCAGCCTTAGCATATCACAGAGCCAGCATCTGTGGTCTTTCTTTTATTCTGCATCAGAGTGAACTGAAGTGTTTGGTGGGTAGAATTAACAGACCAAATCTATCCTTGATGTAATTCCAGTGACTGTAATAAAATAACACCATGGAAAGATTTAGGCCAACGTTTTTGCTGTTGGGCTGGAGGTAGTTCCCTGCAAGGCTGGGGTGGAAAACTGATTACATTATGAAGTTTAGATGCAGTGGGTAGCAGCAAAAATTACAAAAGGCCTGAAAAACTGAGGAATCCATAATGTTTTTGTGTCTGTGGTTTTCCACTGGCTCTGGACATGACTCATTGATTTTGGCATCATATCCATTCCCACTTCAATGGATTAGGATAGTAAAAACTCAGGGGATTATTGTCTCTAAATCAAGCCCATCATTCAAGTGTGTACACAAAAGTGAGCCTAGGGACCTGAGATCTTGCCAAAACCCGAGAAGCTGAAGAAAAGCACCATGGTTTTTTTTTTTTTAATTTGTAAGACACTTTTTAGTGCTTATGCAGTTTTTAGTCCATCTAGTTCATTGCTGCTCTCTCTTGATTTGATAGTATGAGGTTTAGTGCCTCCTATAAATCAGCAGAGGAAGCTCTGCTTCTGGAGGAGGAGAGTTAGTTCAGTGCTATGGTGGGGCAGATAGAGACAAATACCCCTTTTCTACTTGATATCTCTATAACCTTAATTCTCAAAAGATCCCCTTGGATTCCTCTGGGGGTTTAAGCAGTCCTCAACCCCCTGCTGAAACAAGGCTCCCATTTATTGTTAATAATCTCAGATTTCCCTCTGTGTGTGCCACAGAATGACTTGAGGGTTCATGGACATTATGATTTTTAAAGTATTTTTTATGCTTGTTTTTGACATAGTTACTGTGCAGAATTTATACAATTGTATAAAGTGTTAGTAGTTAACTTGTTATTATTTATTTGTGGTTGTATTTACAGGCCCCCCTCATGATCTCAGTCTCACTGTGCTAGGGGCTATTCAATCTAATTTTTGGAAATGTTATAAATAAAAAGGTAGGTGCATACAACTGCATCCAGGCATTTGCATGCATTTTGGCACCAATCCCACAGTGTGTATGTACTTGCAATCACACATGGCCATTAGGTGCCTGACTGTGCAGGTATACAAATATATTTGTGCAATTACAAGTCTAGCTTTGAAAATCTGACCTTTAATGTTATATGTTTTTATTCTTGGGTTTGTTCCCCTTCCCTCAGTAGCATGAAATAGGGGTCCAGCTCTTAGTCTAAATAAATCAGGTAAGACGATGAGTTATTAGTCAGGATTCTTGTTGATATTTAAAAAGAAATTTGAATCATAATCAGCATTAAAGGAGGACAAAAGCAGCAACTGAGAGGTTGAACTGATTTCAAAGCATATTCTTTTTACTAACTTTTATATCCTTCCCAAGAAAAATGCAAACAGTCTACACAATTGGTGCACAAGTGGTACAACACAAATATGTTTTTAGAACCAGATGATTCCTAGTATGGAACAGCAAAATGAATAGTCAGAGCATTCATCCGATGGAATTTCCACACCAGACTATAGATTTTATCCATCCATTTGTAAAATAATTTATACATAGCTGTAGTCAGATTTAGCCTAAAATTGATTATCTGAAGAATTTGTTGAAATAAAGTCTCCAAGGTATTTGGGAAAGTGACCCGCTTCTCCAGATTGCTCTCATGTCCCCCATCTCATTCAGATACCCAAGTCTGACTTGAGGGGTCTTATTATCCTGGCTGTTTGCAAGTTGTCCATTGTAATTTTAGGTTATTGTAATGTGAATTATTTTTGTTGTTGTTGAGGTGCCAAGAGTAGTGTGATTCTAAAGTTTCACTGAGCACAACTGGAAATAAACATCCTATGTATTGTTTCATAGCTGATTCCATTGGAATGGCTTGCTAAATTGTCCTAATTTAGGGCCTGACCCTGCCATCCTTACTCAGGCAAAAATCTCACTGTAGGATGTAACTGATATTGTTTACTGTGTTTCCATTTTCAGAGGGGCAGCCGTGTTAGTCTGTATCAACAAAAAGACGGAGGAGTACATGTGGCACCTCAGAGACTAGTATTTTCCACTGCAGGCATTTGGTGAAGTGGGCTTTAGCCCACGAAAGCTTATGTTCAAATAAATTTGTTAGTCTCTAAGGTGCCACAAGTACTCCTCGTTCTTTTTGTGTTTCTATTGTTGTCTTTCATTTAAGTTGGAATACAGATAAGTACATTCTAGATTTAAACAGTTTTTTTTTCAAAAGACCAAATTTGTTTAGCTGTCTAAACCCTGGAAACACCTTCAAAGAGGTGATTTTAGTATCTTGTAATTTTCTGTACACTGTAAATGGTTACTTGGTATGTGCTTCTATTTGTCTTCCCCGAAAGAAAAAAAATACTGACCAAAAGAATTTAAAGTGCTTAAGAATTTTAACCACGGAGGATACACTGAAAGGCTAGAATGGCACATGGTGCTGAGCCTGTCAGATTCTTAAAATACCAACAATTTGGGTCTATAATCCTGTCACTCTTTTTGTGTATCTGAAAAAATATCCTTATTAATTGAAACCTGAGATTTCAGGCAAGACATCTGATTTTTGCAGTACCCATATCATAAATATCAAGTGGGACTTTGGGTATAAAAAAATGCAGAGGCACTGCTTTCTAAACAGACCTTCTGAAGCCTCACCAAAAAAAATCTGAAAAATACAACTTAATAACAATTCTCCTGGATCATATTATCCATATTTCCCTTTCCCCATTTCTGTTATCGGTATTTTCTTTGAAAGTATCTTTTTTAAACAGTCTGTGTGCTCCTGTTTATTGCCCACCTGAAATGATGATTCTCAGTTTGTGACATCATAACTGGTTCATTTTAAAATTATTATGTCAGAAAGGGTCAAATCATGATTGGTGCTGAACTCAGTGGAAATTGGGTGCTCAGCACTTCACAGGGCCCATCGTGAAGATTGCACTGGCATGTAGGGAGATAATTTATCAGCAACAGTAGATGAGCTCTTAAGGAGAAAAGAGTCAGAAGACATATAAAGCATAAATCTGGGTGTTTTGAAATAAATTTTTTTTCAACATTTTCCAGGGAAGGTCAGCTGCATCTCAAGTTTCCAATAAAAGTACAGATTTTTGTTTTTAATGCTAAGAATAGGAAGTTTTTAAACCTCCACACGAGCTACAATTTACTTATGACTTTCCAGAATGACTCAGGGCTTTATAACTAATCAGCTACTGGGCCACTCTTGGAATATTGTAGCCTTTGCTATCCATGACCATTGACTCTGCAGGGAAAGGCATCAAGATGTCCCTATTCCCCATAACAGGTCAGCATGGCGTGCAACTGATGAAGCAGCAAGGAAGATGGCTGGATCGCCAAGGTTCACTGAGAATTTAGTCCATCACATCACACAGAATGTTGGTATTTTTATGCTACATGAGAAGAAGATAGTTTTCTTTTCCTCAGCAGTAGGATCTGTGACATCCAGACTATTTTGAACTGTGGGCACTCTGATTAGCCAGGCTCAATAATAGAATTGAGTGATTCTCAGTGGAAACCACTCATTTTCTTTCACAGGTCAGATCTGGACAGAGGTAGATGCTTCAGTGAGCAAAGGATTAAAGCGGGAAAACCACTTTTACTACTGGGTTTTCAGCCACTTTCATTTACTGAAATGTAGGATTTGCTTGAAATCTGCGTCCCACCACTTGTAAAATAATCCCCATGCCCTTCATGCCTGGTTAAAGTCAGTAAGGAGACCGTGGACCAATTATTGCTGAAGATTGATAAAGGAAAAGAAGATGGAGGAAGTAATCAGGAGGCAGCCATTTTAGACTCAATTCTGACTAATGGAGAGAAATTGGTTGCCAAAATGAAGGTGGAAGGCAACTTGGATTAAAGTGATCATGAAATGATAGAGTCAGGATTTTAAAGAAAGGAATGAGTGAGAGCAGCAGAATAAGGACAATGGACTTCAAAACAGCAGGTTTTAACAGATTCAGAGAACTGGTAGATAAGGTCCTATGGGAAGAAAATCTAAGGAAAAAAAGAATTTGGGAGAGAGACAATATTAAAGGCACAACATCAAACTATCCTGATGTGAAAGAAACATAGCAAGAATGGAAAGAGGCTAATATGACTGAATCAGGAGCTCTTTAATGATCTGAAAATGAAAAGGAATCCTACAAAAAGTGAAAACATGGATGAATGGCTAAGATGAGTACAGCAAAATAGCACAAGAATGTAGGGACAAAATCAAAATGGCTCAGGCACAAAATGAGTTACACCTGTAAAAGGACATAAGAGGCAATAAGAAGAGGTTATTTAAATATGTTAGAAACCAGAGAAAGATGAAGGAAAGTGTAGTCCCACTACTTAGCTGGGAAGGAGCGCTAATAACAGACAACATCAAGAAGATCAAGGTGTTTAATGCCTATTTTGCTTCAATCTTTGCTAAAAAAGTTTAGTGACCAGTTCCTTAACACTATTAACAACAAGGGGGAAGGAACACAAACTAGAATATGGAAAGAACAAGTTAAAGAATTGTGACATACCTGGAAACCATCTAGATTAATGAGCAGCTGTGCCACCCTTGCTGTGCAACCTTGGGTGCGTTATCATGCCTTACTGAAGGAGGTCCCATCTGGTCCACTCACAAAGAGCCTTCTAGCATGCAAGCCACACCCGAATGTTTGTATGTAACTGCAGCTTGCCAGCTACACTTGAGTTACACTCTGACTCTCACCAGCCTTCGTTATACTGCAGGGTGACCCCAACACACTGCCAGTCTTAGATTTCCCCCCAGAAATGTATGTCCTGTACTGCCCAGCCTTCTCCTGGCAATACAAGTTATATTAGGTCCGTTATTTCTTCAATAGAAATAATATGCACACAACTTGCCACTCCAAATGGAATTTCCCAGACACTTCAATTCAAGCACACTGGATTAGATAAAACAAAAAACCAAGTTTATTAACTACAAAGAGATAGATTTCAAGTAAGTACAAGTAATGAGGCATAAAAGTCAGAAATGGTTAGAAGAAAAAGATAAAATGCAACTGGTGCCTAACTTAACAAATTATGTTAAATTCAAAGCAGTTTTCTTACCACCTGCTTTTAGCCATCTTGTTGAACAAACTTCTTGGATCAAGACCCCTTCTCTCAGAATCCAGCTAATGCTTCCTTTTTCACTTCAAGTGTGGTGAATGCGATGGGAAGGGTGAGGGGTGCCTTGAGGTGTTTGTCCCTCCTGTTTATATTTTCAGTTCCCCTCTTGAAAAACATTTCCAACTCGGTATCAGGAGACACAAAGCCAATGGGGAAGGATGTTCCCTGCTGCTTTTTCCTCACCTGTTTGAGCTTCCTTTGTTTCCCCTTCCTGCTTGATGACTCTGTTTATTGCTTAAATGCAAATTAACCAGAGCAAACATTCCTTTGTTTAAGAAAAGCCTGTTCACCAACCTCAGTTTGGAACATGTGTTAGTGGAATCTTATAACTTTACATACACTATTGCCACACATTTTACCAGGACAATAATGACCAGCAAATTATGAGTTTTTAATATGACTGTCAATTATTTGCGGTTAACTCACATGATTAACTCAAAAAATTAATCATGATTAAAAAAAATTAATTGTAATTAATCGCAGTTTTAATCACAGTTAAACAATAGAATACCAATTGAAATGTATTCGATATTTTTGGATGTTTTTCTACATTTTCAAATATATTGATTTATATTGCAAAACAGAATATAAAGTGTACAGTGCTCACTTTGTTATTTTTTATTACAAATATTTGCACTGTAAAAATGATAAAAGAAATAGTATTTTTCAATTCACCTCCTACAAGTACCATAGTGAAATCTCTTTATTGTGAAAGTGCATCTTACAAATGTAGATTTTTTTGTTATATAACAGCACTCAAAAATAAAACAGTGTAAAACTTTAGAGCCTACAAGTCCACTCAGTCCTACTGCTTGTTCAGTCAATTGCTAAGAGAAACAAGTTTGTTTACATTTACAGGAGATAATACTGCTGGCTTCTTATTTACAATGTCACCTGAAAGTGAGAACAGGCGTTTGCATGGCACTTTTGTAGCTGGCATTGCAAGGTATTTACGTGCCAGATATGCTAAACATTCATATGCCCCTTCATGCTTCGACCACCATTCCAGAGGAGATGCTTCCATGCTAGGGTGACCAGACAGCACGTGTGAAAAATCGGGACAGCTGGTGGGGGGTAATAGGAGCCTATATTAGAAAAAGACCCAAAAATCGGGACTGTCCCTATAAAATCGGGACATCTGGTCACCCTATTCCATGCTGATGACGCTAGTTAAAAAAATAATGCATTAATTAAATTTTGACTGAACTCCTTGGGAGAGAATAGTATGTCTCCTGCTCTGTTTTACCTGCATTCTGACATGTATTTCATGTTATAGCAGTCTCGGATGATGACCCAGCACATGTTCATTTTTAAGAACACTTTTACTGCAGATTTGACAAAACACAAAGAAGGTACCAATGTGAGATTTCTGAAGATGGCTACAGCACTCAACCCAAGGTTTAAGAATCTGAAGTGCCTTCCAAAATCTAATCAGGACTGCGCTTGGAGCATGCTTTCAGATGTCTTAAAAGAGCAACACTTTCGATGCGAAAACTACAGAATCCGAACCCTCAAAAAAGAAAATCAACCTTCTGCCGGTGGCATCTGACTCAGATGATGAAAGTGAACATGCATTGGTCTGCACTGCTTTGGATCGTTATCAAGCAGAATCCGTCATCAGCATGGATGCATGTCCTCTGGAATGGTGGTTGAAGATGAAGCGACATATGAATCTTTAGCGCATCTGGCAAGTAAATATCTTGCAACGCCAGCTACAACAGTGCCATGAGAATGCCTGTTCTCACTTTCAGGTGACATTGTAAATAAGAAGCATTATCTCCTGCAAATATAAACAAACAAACTTGTTTCTCTTAGCGATTAGCTGAACAAGAAGTAGGACTGAGTGGACTTGTAGGCTGTAAAGTTTTACATTGTTTTATTTTTGAATGCAGTTATTTTTTGTACATAATTCTACATTTGCAAGTTCAACTCTCATGATAAAGAGATTGTGTTACAGTACTTGTATTAGGTGAATTGAAAAATACTATTTCTTTTATTTCTTTTTTATACCACAAATATTTGTAATAAAAAATAAATATAGAGTGAGCACTGTACACTTTGTGTTCTTTGTTGTAACTGAAATCAATATATTTGAAAATGTAGAAAACATCCAAAATATTTAAATAAATGGTATTCTATTATTGTTTAATTGTGCGACTAATCACGATTAAGTTTTTTTAATTGCTTGACAGCTCTAGTTTTTAAATGAACCCTCACAAGATGTACTTTGTAGAGAGATTATTACAATAATGTATAGGGTGTGAATACAGGGATACATTCCGTCACAAGGCTATTTAGGCAAGTTAGAGATATTAAAGTTGACAGGGCCTGACTAAATTCATCCTAGGGTACTTCAGGAACTAGCTGAAGCAGTCTCAGAACAATAAGCGATTATGTTTGCAAACTCACAGAGGATGGGTGAAGTCCCTGAGGACTGAAGAAGGGCAAACATTGTACCTCTCTTTAAAAAAAAAGCGGGGGACAGGAAGGATCCAGAGAATTATGGACCAGTCAACCTAACTTCAATACCTGGAAAGATATTAGAACAAATTATTAAACAGTCAATTTGTAAGCACCTAGAGGATAAAAGGATGATAAGTAATAGCCAGCATGGATTTGTCAAAAACATATCATGCCAAACAAACCTAATTTTCTTCTTTGACTGGATTACTGGCCTAGTGAATGAGGGGGAAGCTGTATATGTGATATATCTTGATTTTTAGTAAGGTTTTTGAGAAGTCCCACAGACAGTCTGATAAACTAGGGAAATGTAATCTAGAGGAAATTATAAAGTGGGTGCACAACTGGTTGAAAAGCATACTCAAAGTAGTTATCAGTGTTTCATTGTCAAACTGGGAGGACATAGCTAGAGGGGCCCTGGGGGTGTCTGTCATGGGTCTGGTACTATTCAATGTTTTCATTACTGACTAGACCAGGGGTGGGCAAACTTTTTGGCCTGAGGGCCACATCGGGGTTCCAAAACTGCCAGTTCCTCATTAAGTTAAAGAGCTTAAGTTCCTTAAGACTTTGGGATGCACCTTCTATCCAAACCTGTTGTTTGACATATATTCAATGTTTCTAGGTATTTTCTTATCTGCTTTTTATAAACAACTATACTAGCAAAACAGTTATACTAGCAAAATGTCCATAACTCTTTAGTTGCTTAGACCCCTTTTCCTTAGTTTTCTAGTTAAAGACATTTAAAAAAAGCAGTCTAGTAGTTCTGACATTTTGGAGTCATCACAAGTGTGTCTCTTTTCATCTTTATTAATCAATCACCCTCCTTTATCTGTAGTATTTCTTTGCCTTCTGCTATGTGGGGGAAAGACTTTTTTCTGCTCTGCCCTTTCTTCCTTTAATTCTTACCCAAACACTAGAATGTTCCTATGCATTTTGATCTCAACAGAAAAATAATGCAGAGTCAGAACCTATTTAGAATCGAGAGAGTTGGGCAGCAAGGAGAAGCATTAAAAAAAGGATTAGTTTTCGATAGTGAAATTTATTCCACCTGCAAAAAGCCCAGCTGAGCTCTATGTAAGTAGAGTATGCAGCGATGGAGGGAGATGAAATCTACCACCTGAAACCAGGGGTCAGGGCTGCTGATACTCCAGTCTATAGGCTGGGATAGTGGTCACAGCAGTTCTCTGCCAGTTGTGTAGGAAGCTGGAGACACTGTATTGCATTAGTGCTAATATTTGATTCCTGCCCCCTTTGTCCTGATCCAGCCCCCAGTGTAGCCTTCTACCTCAGCCTAGGCAGGGCTCATGCACATGCTCTTCCATCGAATGTAGACACCCCTATATGGCTGCTCATCCAGCAAGCCTCTTACGCAGCCCCTGTACAGGTCTTAAACATTGTGGAGCGGTTTACAAACAACTCTTTTCACACAGGTGAATTTCATCCATTTAAAGCAAAGAAGAGGAACAACACTGGCATTTTGTTATTAGACAGATGTGGTCAAAATACAGAAGTGGGCACTAGGAATTCCTGAGATAGAATCCTTCTCTTATACCAGCCATTTGTGTGCAATGGGCAAATCAATGAATGACTCTGCCTCAGTTTCTCCTGTGTCAGATAGGAATAATCCTGTTAACTGACGTCATATGGGGTTCTGGGAGTTGGTCAATATTTATAAAGCACTTTGAAAAGGAAAAGTCTACGGATAGATTTTTCAAAAGCAGCTAAGACCCATTCTCAAGAGTCATTTAGGAGCATAAGTTCCACTGACTTTCAATGAGACTTAGGCATCTACGTCACTTCGGGGTTTTGAAATATTTTTTTGCTGAGAAGTTTGCTAACCTTTATAGAAATCATATTGACATGGGAATGACATTTTATAGAGAGCAGAAAGAATCAACAAAATAACACATTTCACTTATGTTTGTGAATAAAACAGCATGACTGTGTCAAAGAAATATGAATTCATAGAAAGAGTTACTGGTATGTAGAGCTGAATTTTACAGCCATATTTTGTGCAAGAAAAGGAAAATGCCTTGGAAGTATTTCAGGTTCAGGAAATAAACATCTGTTTATTTAATGAACTAAAAGTGTGTTTTTCCTTCATGGCTATTCATGATCCTTCATAGATCACATTATGTGCTTTCTTTTCCAGATGTGTATAGGCAACTTCTGGAGAACGTGATCCATTCTTGCTTTGGCTGTACATTCAAATGGGTCTGGAAGTCTGAGCTCTGGAGCAGAGAGGCCAGCGGAGATGAACATCAGGGAACAGGTTGAATTGGACCCCCGTATTAATAGCCTTTTCCCAGTCTTAATTTTCATAGCTTGTATCTTTTTATTTGCTTGTTCCCCTCACTGTTTCCATTTTCTTCTTTTCTTGTGTGTGTGTTAAATCAGGAGACAAAAAGTGCTTATTCTGTTCTCACTTCTTGCTGTTAAAAAAGTGCAATAGTTCACTTTCAGAAATTCCTGCTTGCTTTAAACTCCCTGAAATGGTGCCACCAAAACCTGCTTTTAATTATTATGTAGAAGCTGGAGGAAGCCCTGTCGGGAAAGCAGTTACAGAGAGAATCAGAAGTTTTAGTTATTCATTATCAATTAATTTAATTCCTTTCTCTGTACCTGAGGTGTTCTGCTCAGACCAGAGGTCACTGTCTATACTGCAGTATTAACACTTGTCCTGCTGTAGGCATCAAATATAAGCTCTCGTTAGGTCATAATGGGATTGAATCTTCTTGGATTCTAGCTGGTATGAATGCAGAAAGAAGTTGCAGAAGTAAGGAATGCAGAGTTACCAGCTGATGTGTGTGATTTTAATCCTTCTCATCGAAAGGTGCATCACATGTCCTTCTTGGTGTAAAACAGCATGGCATATTATTGTAGTTCTACAAGAAGGGACATATAGCTGCAGTGCAGAAGAATCAAGAGAAGGATTTACCGGATACTTCTTCAGTCAAAGTAACTAATAAGAAATGAAAATTCTTTGAGCCAATAAACACAGTCGCCAGCTATCAAAGATCTGAAACCTCCCCCGCCACAAACTTAAACCAGAATTTTTAAACATGGGCTCTTAAAATTAGACTCCTAAATCTATATCTAGACCCTTAATTATAAAAACTCATGATGGGCAGGGAGTTCCTGAGCTCACATTATGTTCATTGGGATTTGTGGGTGCTTGTCATTTAAATAAGGCTGGTATTTAAGAAACTAAATATGGATTAAGGAACCTAACTTCAGGCACCCACACTTGAAAATATTGGCCCTATTGTTTCTTAGAAGAGTGACCACTTTCCATGAAGTCACAAGAACACCCCTGGGTAGGTCATTTTTCATTTTCAAGCTTCTTAGCCCGATGGTAGCAGCAGTTCAAAAAGCTTAGGATCAATATAAGAGTAGCTCAAAAAGTAATTCACACTGACTGCTTAAAAACAGACAGCAGAAGGGATGTTAGATGGGGTGGGATCTGAGTTACTATGGAGAATTCTTTCCTGGGTGTCTGGCTGGTGAGTCTTGCCCACATGCACAGGGTTTAGCTGATCGCCATATTTGGGGTCGGGAAGGAATTTTCCTCCAGGGCAGATTGGCAGAGGCCCTGGGGGTTTTTCGCCTTCCTCTGCAGCGTGGGTCACGGGTCACTTGCTGGAAGATTCTCTTTAGACCATGAAGTCTTTAAACCATGATTTGAGGGCTTCAATGGCTCAGACACAGGTTTGATACAGGAGTGGGTGGGTGAGATTCTGTGGCCTGCGTTGTGCAGGAGGTCAGACTAGATGATCAATAATGTTCCCTTCTGACCTTAAAGTATATGATTCTGTGATTCTATGAAATCCTGCTGAAAGTAATGGAAAAGTTGTTCTGCCTGCATTTAGGTATAGGCAATAGGCAAAGATCATTTTGAGGTGAACAAAGCATGAGCAAATTGGACAAGTTTGAGGTGCATTTAAAAATTGAGCCCAGCTGAGTTTGTTTCTTGGATGATCTTGCTTATTAACATTAGCTTCCTGCGTCATTACCACCATTCCATTCTTACTCAGAACTGTTGCTCCCACCCCTTCCTAAGAAAATCTGATCTTGTCTCCAATGTCCTGTGACAATCAGGGTCCAGATACCCCAATGGGAGAACAGAGGGTTTGACTCAAGAATAAGCAATTGAATCAACTGATTGCATACAACGTTATTGTGCTGTACAAATATGTAAATTAAGGTCTTTAGAGAAGTGTTCGAAACGTAATAATCACTGTGAGATAAATTCATAACCATGGCCTGGATATATATGTATATAGAGAACTGGGCTCACAAACTTCAGCTCCACCTCACAGCAGGACAGTGAGCGATTAGCTAGGGAAGGGCACCCCAAGCCAGGTGTTTACACAAAACCAGACTTAAGGAATGATCCATTATACAACCCGGGAAAAGACAAGAATGAGCCATTACAGTTAATGGAAAGACATTGAGACAACTGGGGATTTACCCAATTTGAACGTCTACAGTAACTGAAGATAAAAACTGCAAATGCTTTTAAAATGGAAGGGGTTTGAAAACGAAGAAGGACCCACATAATGTTGCAAGCTATCGACTGATAACTGTTGTCTGTGCCATTCAAGGTGCTGGAGTGTCTTATTCTTCATTGCATCTCCCCACAAGTGGAGTCAATATTCAGCATCGAGCAAGCAGGCTTTTGAAGAGGTCAGTACACCTGCATTCAACTGCTTGCTTTGACAACATTCATCAAAAATGATTTTCAGAAAAACCTGAAGAAGGGAGGAGCCTTATTTCTGGACCTAACAGCAGAATATGATGTGGCCTGGCACATGGGGCTCTTAGTCAGATTGTCAAGAGCATACCCCACCTGGGTAGTCAGTGTTGCTTAACTTCTCCTCCGCACATGGGAGGCAGAATTAATGTGTGAAAGACAAACCAATGGTCTATCCAAGGGACTGTGCTGGTGCTGATTCTATTAAACCTGTACAGAAACAACCTTCTGCTCACCCAGTCCCGCAAGTTCACATATATGGATGGTATTTGCTTAGGCATCCAAGCATGGTCATTACCAGAACTTAAAGATGCCCTGAAGGCTGACTTGATTGGCTGAATATTATAGTCCGTGACATGTACAACCAAGTCTGACCAAGACCATTTTGAGTGTGTTCCATCTTTACAACGGCAGAGCAGATCAAGAATGAAATATCTTTCTCAATGGTCATTGCTTGACACACGAATCCCACACATTCTACCTCAGAGTAACTAGATAGATCTCTCACATATCTTAACCACCTGAGGAAAACTGTGGCTATGATGAGGACGAATAACAGCCTTCTGTGAAAATTGGCCACATCTCCTTGGGGATCAAATGCTCAAACTCTCTGATCATCGGTTTAGTCTTCTGTTACTCTGCAGAAGAAGACTGCTCTGGTCTGGCTCGGTTCTTCTCATGTCAAGTTGGTTGACACCCAGCTACACCCAACCACGCGCATCATAACTGGGATGATTCGACCCACACCAGTACTGTGGCTCCCTGTGTTAAGCAATGTCACTCCCCCACACATCTGTCATGAGGATGCTACAGCCAGAATGGTTGAGAAGATCAGGGCAAACCCGAGCGTACCACTGTGCACAGACCTGTTTGACCCCCCAAGAGCGTGCTTATTGTCGAGGCACCTGTTATGGGCCAACTTGCCCTGCCCAGATCTCTCTCTGACATCAATGTGGCATGAAGAATGGTCTTCAGCTGACATCAGAAACCAGTCTCTTATAATATACCCAACCATGCATGTACCCTGCTTTGATTTGCTGCACCACTCATGGGCCTTTCTGAACCGATTTACATGGGCACAGGGTCAATGTGCTGCCAGCCATCACACCTGGGGCCAATGAGAAGATCCCACATGCAGTTGTGGCCAAAGACAGACATCATACCTCACTGCTGGCTGCCAGCTCTGACCATATTGGATGGTGGACTGAGGGCTCTGCACTTTGCTGATGAGGCTGCCGCAAATTGGCTTGGCAAGCTCCATTATTGTAATAATGTTCTTCTCTCCCGCCTCAAACCCCCTTTCTCATGGGAAGTTCACTGAACTTTTCATCTTTCAGTCATTTTTGGAGGACTGAGTGGGTTTTTTTTTTCAAATGGTTAATGACCTACTTGGAGTCTCTAATCATGGGTCCCTCATCCTCCTATCTTACCTAATCTCATGGCAGCTTTTACTAACCACTTTCACTGGCCACTCAACCATCCCTGAGTGCTTCAAGCAAGAAGTTCTCTCTCCAGAAATTTCATGGACTGTTCAGATAACTGTTGTCTTTAGGGACCTCTCTTACTGAATCCCTATTGTTCATAAACATGAAATGTATATGCCTACCCTGAGATTTATCCATTTAGCCTGTTGCATGAGCAGCTGTGGGGCAGACTGTAACATTGAGGTGGGAAACCTTTATCTCAGACAAACTGCAGATAAGTCCCCTGTAATACAAACAGAAGTATCCTCAGGGCACAATAGAAAGGAGAGGGCACTGAATATAAAATGAGAAATAACTGATTAATTACTATACTTTATTAGAATTCAGAATGGTTCTCCTCTCCTTGTCTGCTGGAAGTGGGATACCAAACATGATCAATTGTTTTTGAGAATTGGCATGCCCCAGTTAGTTTCATAGAACAGTACACCTTTTATCTATAAAAAGTTAGAGACCCCATTAAAGCTATTCTGACCCCTCTCCCCACATGGTTAGGTGTAACATCCCTCTATGCTTTATACTGGAATGAAATAACTGAAATGTGAAGTCAGATGCTGGCATGCTTGAGAACCATACGCCTGCTCTACTAAGAGAGCAGAGCATCTGGAGAGAGATGAGAGAGTGTGGGTGGCAAAAGAAAAAACAACCAAGGCTGCACGTTAGAAAGATCATATCCTTACTTAATTTTGTGGGTCTCAGGAGCGATTAAGAAAACATTGGGACTTTAAAAATATTGTTAAAGACTACAGAGTGATTCACAATAACACTTCAAAGAAGGGAATTCTTGGAAGTTTCACTGTAATGCCAGAAAGTAGACTGGAGGGCAGCAGAACAGCAACACAAGAACATAGTGATGGAGAAAGAACATATCTGGAGAGGAAGAAAGAAGAGAGAGGCTGAAGATTGGGAGAGGTGGTCAGACAATATAGATATGTTCATATTGAGAACATATGATTCCACTGGTGGGGGCAGATTCATTGCTTTTCAGAATTTGATTATATAGGCTGGGATGCTAGCCAATGCTTAGCCATATTTTCAGCAGAGGTGATGCATTAGCATGTTGGCCAATCAAATAGTGAATTCAACTTCACACCACTGAGTGAATGACTCTACAAGAGCTTGTGAGGAACTTTTTGAGGAAGCCTTTTTATTCAAAAAAATTCCATTTAATCAAGTTTTGTGTGTGAAATGTGTTGGTTTTGACAAAACTTTAATTTATAAAGGTTTCTTTGATTCTGGAAGGAATTTCTGGTCACAGCGGGCATTGTTTAAAGACTACTAGAGCTCTCTCACAGGACATTAAGGCTAAAAGCTAGATATCAATGACATTTTTGAAAAATTCACCAGTGCTAACAAGGGCTGTGTAATGGGGTACACTCACCTCTCGTGAGCACCCCCTTGGCCAAGTGCGTGTGCCTGCTCTCTCTCTCGGATTGTCCCTGCTCTGGGTTAGGGCAATGCCCCAGGGCTCCCTCCCTGGAGACAATGTCTTTGCCCTCTTGGCTATAGCCCTCCAGCTGGGCCACTATAGTTCAGTTCCCCCTCTGAGGTGCCTCAGGCCACTTCCCCCCAGTAGCTGATGGGGGGTGGGGGAAACCCAGGCCCTCCCACTACTCCGAGTCCCAGCCCAGGGACCCTGTAGGTAGCAGCCATCTGCTGTGTCCCTTTAACTATGTCACACACCTTCTCTAATTCCCTGTGCCACTTCCCTGTGCCATCTTCACCCTTTCCTCAAGGCCTTGTCCTAATGGAGTCCCAGCAACCAGCTCAAGGCTCCTTCTTGCTCTCCCTGGCTTCTGGCAGCACTGTCCTGTCTGCAGTTCTATAGCTCCATCAGCCAGCCAGCCACACTCCCACAGCTCCAGCAAAGAACTGAACTCCCTCTGGCCCTGCAGCTCTTCTTATATTAGGTTGCTGGGCCCTGAGTGGCTGTGTCCCAGCCACTCTAGGCAGCTTGGAGGACCCTCTCCACTGCCCTTTTTTGGTGAGGGGGTGTGGCAGGGCCATGAGGCCTCCAGCAGGGGGCCTTACAGGGTCTGGTATATCCCATCACAGGCTGTTTAAAATAAGTGTCAACATTCTAGAGACCAGTTTGAATTATATACAGTATCAGATGCCACATATTCTGTAATTTTATAAATGTGGAGGTTTTGAAGAGTAAGCTTGAGCTGTACTTTCTAGAATCTTCTTTTTAACTGTTTGACTGTAGAATAAATTGTTATGCAGTGGCTTGGATTTAGTAAGAGACAGACATAAGGGCTCTGACTGTTTAGAGTTCTGCAAAAATAGTGAAACAAAGTTTTATGTTGTATCCTCTTTATTAAGTATTACAGCAGTTTTGGTCCCTATCCTGCATCGTACTGAGAACTGGAGCTAGATGAATAGTACAAAAGGAGATGAGTAAGCTCAAATTTTTTATGGTCATATTATCAGGTGTTCATTAGTATTCAAATGTCCATTGGAGATTCATAAATCTTAAGTGTTTGATGAATGATTATGCATAGCAAATAAGTGTTATTTGCTATTTGTTAGTCTCCTTTTAAAGAAGTTTCAGGTGTCTAATGGAGAAGAAAAAACAATAGGCTATGAGATTACCAATCACATACCACAAATAAGCAGAGAGTCGAAACAATGGGTTTACAAGTGCTAGGTTGAAATTTGTTCACCGATTAGTCAGTGAAGGGTTATGAATACATTAAAAATCAATCAGTTCAAGAATGATACATGAACAGAAAAAGGACTAAAATTATTCTACCAGATATCCTGAGCATATCCTGTAGGCAGATACACCATCTGGGAAGATGAACTGAAGAAGAGTTTGGA
>NW_020706155.1:0-10224 GCF_002925995.2 Terrapene triunguis
CACTTCCCCTTATGTGGTCTCCCATAAAACAGCATCCCCTTTTCTTGTATAGCCCTACCCACACATCACCCATATGATGGGCAGGGAACTTGGATTCTACTTATAACCCTTGTAGCAAGACTGCTGCCCCAACACACCCTCTCCTGGCTAGATATGGCATTACAGCACCATTTTCCTGAGTTTCCCTCACCTTCTTTTGGGGTACTCTAGCCATAGGAGTGTCTTGGTCTTCCAGTCACACCACTTTACAGAGTCTAGCCCCTTCCAAAGCTTCTGAGTTTTCTACCAATGTCTAACAAAAAACATGACCACAGCCAGACCTTCAGCCCAGTAGACCACCTTTTCCTCACAGGCACACCTCAATTGTGATAGGCTTTCCCTACACCTCATCCCAGAGTCCTATGCCTCCCACAACCCCAGGGGCTGGCACACTCTGCTCCCTATCAGGAGCTCAGGCAGGCTGCAGCTCATCAGGGAGCCTGCCTCCAATCAGGCATCCAACTCACCCTGGGAGTAGCCTGTCTGCTTTTTTCCCCCTTCCTGCTCCTCAGCCTTTTTTCAGAGTATTTCATAGAGAGAGGGCATTTGCCGTCACCTCCTCTCTAGTTGGGCTTACCCAGCTCCATATGAAAATCCCCAGCTCTTCCTCAGAGGTCTGCTAACTAAATAGAACAACCTGATCTCCAGCTGATTGGGATTAGCACAAGGCGGAGGGGGAGAGTGCTCTGTTACAGGCTGAACCCTTAGGGGTCAGCCAACCTGTGACACCCCTTATATGTTGGAATTTAAGGAGCAGCTTTATATGCTAAAGGTGATTTAGGTAGGACTAAAGCTTTGGCCCTTAAACCTCTGTACAAATCTTGTGCCGAAGGTCAGAGAAACCAAGCCTGCTGGAATTTTAAAGAATATAATTGCATATTGACTAATCAGTCAGTGTTCAGCAGTTTCTTCATAGTTTGTCCACTAAACTTAGCCCCTGTTTACACTAAGTAAATTTGCACCAATGTAGTTGCATTTCAGAGCAAAACTGATGCAGAAACACTGCCCTAGTGCAAAGCAGGGCTCAAACCAGTGTAGCTTATTTCAGTGTTACCAGCTAAAACTGCACTGGTGTAAATCCTGCTTTGCATCTCCATGGCTGTACACTCATGGGTATTTCCTTAAGATCGACAGGACCGTAGAGACAATACACGCTCACTACAAAGCCTTCACATTTATCTTCAAAAATCATGAGTGTGCTGCAGATTGTATGCACCTAATCTCAAATGTAGAGTGCCTAAAGCCAAGAAGATGACAGCCTAAGTCAAGCTAGGAAGTTTCCAGGAAGTTTAAAACTGAAGACAATAGTATGGTGGCTTTGGGAAATATAAACATAATTAGTCAGCTAATGGAATATTGAGAATCGGGTTGTCCTATCTTCCTGGTTACTGCACTGTACTGCTAGAAAAAAAGCAGCGCTGCAAACAGAAAAGCACAGCCATGGCAATGTGTAGCCTATCAGCAGGTTTATGTTCTCATCTAGACACTTGATATTTTCTTTACATTCTTATATTTTCACAGTGTATATTACATGAAGGTACACACTTAAGTTATGTCTACACTGCACGCTCCTTTTGGCCGTCTGTAGAGTACATACACTGCATGCCCTCCTAGCATGGGTGTAAACAGCAGTGTAGACAGAGATGTGAATAAAGACATGCCTGAACCCTGGGGGTATGTACCCTTTGCTCCTCCAAGCTGTGCCTCCTCGTCTACACTGCTATTTTTAGCAGTGGAGTGTCCTGCAGCTGCCTCCCTGCTGCTGGGGTTTTTCCCCCCTGGAGGGAAAGGCTCCAGCAAGGGGGAAAAGACTTTGGCAGGGAGGAGGCAGTGGGAAAAGGTTCCAGCAGCCCCCTGCTACTGGAGCTTTTTCCCACCACAGGGACCTGCTGGAGCCTAGCTCAGCCACAGCGAAAGACTCCAGCAGCGGGGAAAGGCTCTGGCAGGGGGAGGCAGTGAGGAAAGATTCCAGTAGCTCCCTGCTGCCGAGCCTTTCCCCACTGCCTCCCCCGTGTCAGAGCTTTTCGCTGACTTGTAACTACACACCACGGTGGAAACGCAGCCTGCTTTTCGCTGCTGGGTGTAGCTACACATACCCTACATGCTGACTCAAGAGGTGTGCAGTGTATACCTAGCCTTATTGACAGGATGTGGACCTGTCTCAAACTCCCTCTCTTCCAGTTTCAAGTCAAAGATGCCATATTTGCAACTGTGCTTTTATTAATCTCCCTGGAGCCTATTTGCTTGCTGCATCCTACACTTTTTCAAAGAAGTACCCAGGTGCTGGAACATGCACCAACTTTTCAACATTTAGATGCCATAAGGCTTGAACCAAAGCCCACTGAAGTCAATGGAAAGGCTCCTGTCAACTTCAGTGGGCTTTGGATCAGCCCATAGTGTACTCTGATGCAATGGAAATCTGCACAACCACCAGATGTGAAGGTCATCATACTCACGGGAAAACTTGTACTTCGCGTGAATCTTATTTATTACTTCATGCAAAACATGCATGTACATTGTTATTAAGAACTTATGCTACAGTAGCATCCAGCAGATCCAGTCATAATGAGGGCCCAGTTTTGTTGGGTGCTATACAACCATAGACCTAGATCTTACAAATGGATCCACCTGGGAATAGTCCTGTGCTTGTGCTTGAAATCAGTGGGGCTCTGCATGGGTGCAGGCTTGGGCCCAGGCACATCCATTTGCAGGATCTAGCCCACGGAAGTAGTCCAAGCCCTGAAGAGCTTACTCTCTAAGAAGATGAGCATATGGAATGTGGAGAGAAGAAAAATAATCAAATATACCCAATTTATCTATCTGTATTTACATACATTTCCTATGTATATATTTTAGGTTTGCAATTCCATAAATCAATCAATATTGACTTTCTCCAAATCCCCCCCCAACTGCCCACCAAAGCTAGCCAGCAAACTTTGAAAATTCAACCAAACAAAAGAACATTTTCAGTGAATTTTTTCATTGAAATTCCCTCCCCCACCTTATGGCATGCTCTGCTCAATTGCCTCTCAGCCTAGCCATTAAACACTGGCTGATTTCTTCTAGGTGTTGTGGCACAAATGGTCTTGAGAAGGCATCAAACAGGTAAAACTTTATCAATACAGCTTCATATTATAGTTGTATATTTGTGATATTACACACAAAATGTTGATTAAACATTAATTTTTAAAACTATGAACTTGCATGAACTTCATAAAAACAGAGCTACAATGGTAATTACTTTACTGGGCATATCTTTTAGAAAAGAAATACACAACTGAAAGCGAAAATACACTTGCACAGAGTAGTGGAGAAAAACTCCAATTTAGTACCACCTGATACTTCATATGTCTCTAGAGCCATTTGCTAGTCACTTGACATATAGTCTAGTAGAAGGACCCTAACTCTCATTGATAGTCAGGAGAAAAATAAATAATCCTGGTCGTTTGCTTAAATTTTAATACAGTTATCACTTTCTCAAATAAATGGTTCCCTTTATAAAATGCACCCCTCTTCCCCGCCTTGTCCAAACACTTTTGGGCTAATTTTGATCTCTGTTTGAAAGTGTATGCATGTGCCTGAGGAATTGGTAGCACAGTATGTTCTCTACGTCCATGTGCTACAAATCTGGCTGACAACAGCTTCGCACAGTATTCTTTCCTGATTGTCCTTCATCACAAATGTTAAGTGCTGCTATCAAATAACTTGAAACTTTTTTTTTTCTCTGAATTGTATGGTTCCCAGAATTTCCTCAACCCATAGCTCAGCAGCCTTAAAAAACTATTTTAAAAAGTCAAAATAGATATTGCTCTGCTTTCATTTGTTACTACAGATATCAGAATCAGGTGAAACGTGTGGTTTTGTGGGAGTTTTAAATTTGCTCTCTGGGCTACATGAGAATGTTTATTTTTAGGAGTTATTTCTATTATCTATTTCTATTTTGAACTAACAAAGGACATTGACATAGAAAATACCATAGATAGAAAGTACTGGGACTTTGGAAAAGCTTTGACTATTTTACTACAGTAATTATAGCATTGGAAGTGAGCTGCTTCACTGTATAAAGAGCTGGTGTGAATACTGTGATGCATCATTTACCATCCAGGAGAGATAACATCTGATATAAACTGGAGGTATTAAATACATATACTCAGCTTACTATTGGGACTACAAGGGACTTACATATTGTCTAACCAGTCTGGTAAGAACAGCAAGAAGCCCCAGGGGAAAGAACTGTAAACATATAAATGAACTTTATGTTAATCAAGACAGCTTGGAATAAATGTGAAGCTAAGTGAAATATTCAAAGATTCTGGGTCAGATCCTATTTCCAGTCAAGTTGTGTTTGGTATATAACCTTGAATGGAGTTGATAGTGGGGGAAGATGGCTTTAAGCCACCTTTCCACTGCCCTGATCCTTAGCCTTATTGGGGATCAAACCAGACCGCAGTGTAATTTAGTGCAGCCTAGAGATTACTCTAAATTGTGCCAGATGGACAGATGTACCCCTGCCCCCAGTCACATGGCCCATCCAGGAATGCCTCCTAGGCCTGTGGATGGGTGAGATAGAGCTTGGTATGCTGACTTTGCCTCACTTGGGGACTTCCCCTGTGTTAGGGGAATCCCAGCTGCTGTGTTAGGGATGCTCTCCTTCCTCTTTGTGCTGCATGGCAAAGGAGATGGGGTCAGAGGTCAGGGGCCAAGATCTGATTTAGAGTGTCTACACCTAACACCTAGCCAGGCTCAAAGGGATCTTTTCAAATAAGGTGTGTTAAATGAGAGGAAATTTAAAATATATGTCCTATCTAGGAATGTGGGGATTCAATTAATATTGGATATAAAGGTATAAACAAGAGGCACAAGCTAGGGAAAGGGAATGAGCCATCAGTCTGGAGAGAGACACAAGACCCAAGAATGGCCTAACAGTGTGGATGTTAGAAACACCCATAAACTCCATGGACCAGAGTGTGTAACCCTTACCCACACAACTAGTAAGATTGATTTCAATGGGATGAAAGGGAGCAAGTATTCACCCATGTGAGTAAAGGCTGAACAATCTGGCCCTAAGAAGTGAAGAATTCTTGTTTAAATCCATAGTAACTAGAAGATTTGACCTTGTCTAGCAAGGTTGTTTCCGTCACTGGATATTTAGTATAATGCTCACCTTTGATTTTTTAAAATAAACTTCTATATTTAAGATCATTTTGGCAGTAGGCTGTTACAGGAGTAACCACTGCAGGCCATATCCAGAGACCTCTGGGGACACAGGTGCTGACTTTTGTTTTTGCCGGTGGGTGCTCCTCTCTGCTCCCTCCTCCCCATGTGAGTGACAGGCGGGGTCTTGGGGGAAAGAGGCCAAGTGCGGGTGGGGCCTTGGGGGAAAGAGGCCAAGTGGGGACATGGCCTTGGGGCAGAGCATGCCTGGGGCCTGGGGGGGAAGAAGTTGATCAGGGGTAGGGCCTTGGGGCAGAGCAGGGGTGGAGCCATGGCCTGGGCGCCGGGGCCCACAAAACATTAATCTGACCCTGTCGTTGCTGAGTAACCCCCCTTTTTTTGGGGGGTGAGTGCTTGAGTCCTGGAGCACCCACGGAGTCAATGCCCCTATGTCTGGGGAGACAGGTGGAAGGCATGACAGACAGGAGGTTCCTGGAATACTCAGTGTGTGCATAAGAGGAGTGCCAATTTTCCAAAGGTGCGGACAGGACTTTGTCTAGTGCTAGTTGGACAGTGAGGGGGAGATTTTCAAAGACACAAAAGCAGTTAGGTGCCCAACTCCCATTGAAAGTCAATGGGAGTTGGAGGCCTAACTCTCATTTGTGTCTTTGAAAAAACTCTCCCTGAGAAAGTTTGAAGATGCAGGGGAATGGCAGGCATGGCTGACCAAAGAAAGCTATACCAAACAAAATGAGACACCTTTGCAAGTGGAAGGAACTTTATATGGAGGAAGGCGGCCAGTAGGGTTCAAAGAATGTAAACAAGATTCATAGATTCATAGATTCTAGGACTGGAAGGGACCTCGAGAGGTCATCGAGTCCAGTCCCCTGCCCGCATGGCAGGACCAAATACTGTCTAGACCATCCCTGATAGACATTTATCTAACCTACTCTTAAATATCTCCAGAGATGGAGATTCCACGACCTCCCTAGGCAATTTATTCCAGATGTAGTAGGTGTTGATGGTGTAAACTGCTGAAGGGATGTAGGACATGGGGAATACTTCCAGTTGAGAGTGGCTTCTTAAACTATAAATGCAAACAGATGAATGTTTTTTTTTTACAATTCATTGTAGAAAAACTGAGGTTTTGAACTGTCACAGAAGATAAACACAGTGGCCCAGATTTTGGTCATAGTTAAATCCAATGTAAATCTGGAGTGACTACATTGATATCAGAGGAATTATTCCAGTGTAAAACTGATGCAATTTAACCACACCCTTTGTTTTCCTGCATGTGTGTACAAACCTGAGCACTCTGACAGCACTTAGCAACTAACTAACTAACTAACTAATAATGGTAGGTATCCCTTGTTGGTGGAAGGAAGCATAGAAGAAATTAATGTTAGATTAAGAATTGTTTGCAGGAGTGTTTGAGTGTTTCATTTCCAGGTTTATACCTAGGACACTATTTGTTGCTGGACTAGGTTTGATTCTCTCTCTTCTTCCAGATAATTTGAAACAAAGTGCAAAAACAAAGAATAAAAAGGTGTTTTTTTTAAAAAAATGAGTAAGATCTCTGGCTTATTTGTCATAAAATATCTTTCTTTGCCCAGTATAAGTAGTTCTCAATGAAAACAAGTGTATGAGCTTTTTGCTGTATACATTTTGTAAAGAGAATAACACAATATTTAGTAGTAGGATGTGTCTCAAAATGCACCAGATCACATTATGTTACATCACAGTTATATTTTTTAAATGTCTGGAAGCATCCCCTTTAGACCACACCACAAGTTCCTTCCTATTCTATTCCTCCAAGCTTGAACACTGAAAGCGTGATTATGTTAAGAGTATAACTCAATTAACTATTAACAGGAACAGGTAATTACGGCTTAGATTGTGCTCGGTTTGATATATCCCTTTGCTGCCTTTTGACTTCTGTTTGTCATCTAGTTGAAGGGGGGTAAAAAAAGACAAGGCAATAAAATGTGTTTTAAAGTAGCATGTTTCTCAATACACTGTAGCAACTGGAAATACTTCTGACACATCTGAGCTTTTCAGAAGTGGAGCATATTGTTCTAATCTGATCTAAACAACTCTCCCTGAGCAACCTCAGTGGGATATATGCTTAAGATTTATTTTGAGTGGAAGATGTAACAGGATCAGATAACTTTGATTTGTACAAGAGGGAAAGTGTGATCTTTTTCAAGGATTCCTGGCATTCATTGCAAATTTCTCTTCTGTTGCTCATTAAAGGGAAAGTGATAAATAAGTGATCTGCTTTCCGTTTAGAAGCAAGAATGTGGATCCGGAAGCTGATTTATTTCAAAACAGATGAAAAAGCTTGACCTCCGATAGCCTTTTACCAAAGTTTAGTAATAGCTGAAGGTACACTAGAGGCATGATCCTTTAACTATAGAAGCCAGTTAAGGACAGGGACCACTTCCTTCCACATTTTGTCTGAGTGGAAATCATTTTGTGAGCCAGAAAATGAGAGTGAGTCTGAGCTAGCAAGCTGCACAAAACTCCAGGCTTTAACTAAAGTGTGCCAGAAACATGAGACTAAGAGATACGAGGAGCGAGAAAGCAGAAGGTGAACTTTATTGAAAGCAAGGAAAAACTAAAATCTGGAAAGAATTCTACTGGCTAAATTCTGCCTTGGTAAACTGTGCAGCTGCGGTGAGCTCTTCATCATAGTTGAACAAGACTGTGAAGAGCCCAGTTAGGTGACACAATGCTGATCATGACTAACAGGTCTGTTTAGATCATGGCAAGTTGTGGTCAGCATTATGTCAGCTAATTGTGTCTAAATGCGGCTGGGATCTGCATTTCATCATAATTAGCTGATCTGATGATGAACACAACTTCTGGTTGACACTGAAATTGTGAGCAGCATTGTTTCAGGTAATTGTGTTTAATCGCTGCTGGGACAAGGGTTTAATCACAATTAGCTGCTATGATGCTGGGCTACCCTAACTGCATTGTAGCAGATAACTTGACTCTTTATCATTGTTTTCAAACACGATAAAATTTTCTAGAGGGGGGCTGCACAGGGCTAATATTGTATAAAGTTAATGTTAGTAAGATTGCACAGATAAGGATTGGGTCAGAATTTTTCTCTTTCTTTGTTACAAACTAACCAGAAAGGGAGACAATTTGGAATAGCTCTGGTTTGCATTAAACTCTTGTAACTGTCTTAGGTTTTCTTTATTCAAATTGATGTCCAAAGTCTCTGATTTCACAGTTTTGACTTCTTTTCTCAGTCCAAAGGCCAGGTGCCAGTTAGGAGGGGTCATAGGATGTAGCATATATTATCTCAGGATACCTGTATGGGTGAGAGAAACAGTGGCTATTGTTAGGTCCTGGAAAGAAGAGTAACACAGCAGTGCACTGAAAGAGGAGGACAACAATGTATGCAAGATATCCATCTCCCAGGGTTAAGAAAGACTGGAGACTTTGTGCATTTCATGAGAGTATCTGAACACCAACTGATACTCATCACTGGGCTTATTTCCTTTGAACCCTCTCATGTAAATGCTTCATGACAGGGCACAGCCGTTTAGTTTATTTCCAGAGGCTGGCTCTCTTTTCTTCTGTTCTTTTTAAACTGGGGGAGTATATTGCTAACTGCTTTGGTTCCTTCCAACCCAGGAACAGTTTTGAAGGAAGTTGAACCTATCGCTTTGAAAATGATATCCTTGTGGAAGAGGCAGCCTAATGTTTGCAAGAGTAAGAAGTGAAGTGATTGATATGCTGAGGAAGGGGAAAGGAGTTTATGTTTACAGAATGAGGGGAAAGACTCCAACATTAAACCTAAATGCTTTAAATGTATCCAGAGCTAGATAAAAAAAATCCTTAGACATGACCCATTCAAATAGAATTAATTATTTTTTTACTTTAGATTAGAGTGTCAATGGATAGATAAAACATTTGTCTTTAATGGTGATCCTTGTACCCGGTTCCATGCTCAAATCAAAAGACAGAGTATCAAAATAATGATGATGGTACTGTTGCAGAGTGCAGTGCTTTGGGTAATTCAGAAGAGTTACTTCCCCATGGGTCAGGGTTTCATTGCAGATGCTAAGATTAGTCTTCACCACCTGACTTTGGAAAGCAAACTATTCTTGGAGGTTTGGAAGATGTGTGAGAGCTCTTGTATGTCTATGAGAAGCAGTTACCCCATAACCATAATCCCCTGTAACCTACAGCATGAGAGACGGCCTGTGTTGTGTGTGTGACTAATGTTTGTGACAGCAAATGGATTCAGCTCAGGGAGGTCGGTAATGGATGGGGCCATTTGGTTTCCCTTTATGAAGATGGTAAGTTGAGCAGACCCACAAATATGCAGAGAGGTATCATATTAAATGCATGGCTACAGAATGAAAAAATTAGAGTCTGTGTCCAAAATTTTCAAACTTGTATGCCTAAAGTTAGGTACATGATTTGATATTTTGGTACCTATATCAAAATGGCCTAATTTTTAGAAAAACTGAGCACTCACAGCACCTATTGAAGTCATTAAGAATTGTGGGGAGCCAGCAGCTTTAAAATCAAACCAGTTTGATTTGAGTGCCTAGCTTTAGGTGCACATGTATGAAAATATTGACCAATATAGTTTTGGTTGCAGATTTCTGAGGGGAATTAAGTGGTATACATTCCATAAGCCTGAAGTGGTTGTATGGATATGGCAACCTATTTCTGAAAAGAGAAGGGTGTAATATGTTTATAAATGGTCTTCTACAAAGTTAACAACATTACTTTACATAATAGGACTTAACTTGCCTTAAAAATTCTTCCCTTTTCTCATTAGGTCTAATCTGATATGGGGAAATCTTGTTAAACTTAATCAGGAAGATTGCAACAATTTGAGTTTCTCACCGTCATCTTTCCTAAGCCAGATTTTTATATGAGGAGCTATTAAAGACATTACAAGAAGATGCCTTCATCCTAAAATGTCTTGATAAGTGTGTAAAAAGCAACAAAGAGTCCTGTGGTACCTTATAGACTAACAGATGTACTGGAGCATAAGCTTTC
>NW_020706156.1:0-4015 GCF_002925995.2 Terrapene triunguis
GGGCCCTGATTGAAATTTGGGGAGCTTGTCTCCGCCTCCCCTTCCCCGTCTTCTCCTCTCCCATGGAACCTGACACACAAACACACACTCTATGTAGTGACACACACAGAGCATAGGTAAACACATGCACACACACACACACACTGCTTATGTCATCGTTCACGCTCACACTCAGAGCTTATGTCGACACACACACGCCTTTTTCTGTGGTTTTTACAGTATGAAGCCAAATGCCGGATCTCCGCCGAAGAGGCCCTGCGACACCCTTACTTCAAGGCGCTGGGGGACCGAGTCCAGCTCCTCCCTGACAGTGAGCACACAGATTATCCTGTTGGGGTGTCCAAGGGCAGGACCCAGCACTTCAGGGGCTGCCCGGCCAGTTGTTACATTTCTTACTGATACACTGTGGGAAGTAACACAGCCTCCCTCGCCATTTCTGAAAAACCCCTTGTCTGAGTCATGCACCTCTGTGAAGTCCCCTCGTCTGTATTAAGGGAGAGGGAGCGAGATTCGGACACATAATAATAATACTTAGTAGATTTAGAGCACTTTACAAAGAAGGTCAGGATTGTTATCCCCTTTGGACAGATAGGGAAACCGAGGCACGGAGAGAGGAAGTTTCTTGCCCAAGCAGGCCAGTGGCAGAGCCAAGAATAGGACCCAGGTCTCCTAGTTCCAGTCCAGTGCTCTAGTTATACGGCACGCATGGGCACCGGGCCCAGCCAGGGGATGTGTCTAGGCTCTGTCTGCTCCCTCATCCCCGTGAGCACCGCATTCTGGCTCAGTCCTGCACTGAGCAGGCAGGGAGCGCGTCTCACGTCAGGGCCCGGTGAAGGTGCTGAGGGGAACTGGTAAGAACAAGGTTTCGTCAAAAATGATTTTTTTTGGTGAAAAAAATCTTGGGATTGACAGTGTTTTTCATTGTTTGAAAAAGTTTCTAAATGGAAAATTTCAGGTTGGGGAAGAGATTTTGGGGGGGCATTTTTGAAATTGTTCATGTTGCGAGTGTGAGGAAACCCTGCCTTTTTCCCCCTATAAAAACAGAGAGAAGGGTTAAGAAGAGTGTTATTTTCAGTGGTAGAGACACTTTCAACCCTTTCTGACGATTTTCCAACTGGCATAGATAGGTTGGAAGACAGTCAGAAAGTGGGAGTTTAGCAGGTTTTCTCACACTTCCTTTATTTCTGAAATGTTTCCCATGGGAAAACTGTGGTTTCCTTTGGGAAAACTGCTGTTTCCTATGGGAAAACTTCAAATGAGCATTTTTCCTGTGAAAAATTCCCACAGGAAACATTCCCATTAGCTGGCTAGTTCTAGAGCCGATCAGGAGAGAGAGCACAGGGGCACCCTCCTGCATGAATGAGAAGCTGCGGAGTCAGTCCTGCCCCTCAGCAGGCGGTAGGCCTAACAGGCAAAGGCAGCGCCTTATTAACCCTCTAAGGACTGTGCTTAAGCACATGTCTGTTTAGAGATCCCCATTCTGTGGCTCTGTGCCCATTTAGAGAAAGGGAGCCAGGTACTCAGGTGGCTTGAAGCTGTGGCATAGTAGGGAGGGGAACTGTGGGTCCAGGGACACCACAGTGTGAGGGATCTGGGGACTACGGGCACAATGGGGTGGGGAATTCTGGGCCTGTGGGTGCTGTGAGGTGGTGGATCTGGGCATGACAAGATGGAGAATTCATGGGAGCCGCAGAGTGAGCACCATGGGTGAAGCTCCGAGGGTGCATTGGTGTTTGCCTTCCTATGGAAGCTCAGATCCCAGCTCTCCCAGCCAGTCAGGATAACTCTCAATTTCTTCTCTCTCTCCCTTCACCCAGATGCCTCCATCTTCTCTCTGAAGGAAATACAGCTTCAAAAGGACCCTGGCTACCGAGGTTCAGCCTTTCAGCAGTCAGGTAGGACGCTGCAGCGGGGCACAGACCCCTAATCTGGGCCCCGTGGGAGGAAAGGCACTCTAGAAATGTGCAGAGCCGGAAGGCGCCATGCTCTCCTGCAGCACCTTCCATCTGTGGCTCCCGGAGTGCAGAACAAGCACATGTGCAATTAGCTGCCCAGCCCCCTAGGAGGTAGATATCGTCCTATCCCTGTTTTACAAATGGGGGAAACTGAGGCACGGAGTGGGGATTTGTCCAAGGTCACACAGTGAACCTGATTCTCTACTGCCTTGCGTCATGGGGAGTCATTTACCCCCCCGGGTGTAAAACACTGCCAAGTCAGAACCCTGTGCTCTCACCAGTGGCTGTGTTTCACACCCACTTCCCTCTAGCATGAATAACAACATGAGGTGCCAGGCAGGGGGTGCCCAGGCCCAGTGAGTCTATGGGTCTAGAATTCAGGGGCCCGATCCGCCTCTCGCTCACACCAGTTTTACACTACTATCGGCTGCAGAGTTACTCCAGATTTACACCAGTGTGAGTGAGAGCTGAATCAGGCCCCAGGTCTCCAGACCCAGTGCTGTGCTTTCCCCACGAGAGCTAGTCCCTCCCATGTGGACGTCCCCGTGAGATGACAAGGCTCTGTCTACACTGGAGTGGGAGGAGTGATTCCCAGCTCGGGCAGACGTACTTGTGCTGCTCTGATGGAGCTAGCAGGCTAAAACTAGCAATGTGGCTGCAGCCACATGGGCAGCAGGAGGGGCTACCAGCTATGGGTCCAGTCCTGTCTGAAACCCTAGGTATGTACCGGGGCGGCTAGCCTGTCTCACCGCTGCGGCTACGCTGCTGTGTTTAGCACACAGGCTCCATCACAGCTAGTACGGGTATGTCTGCCTGAGCTGGAAATTACACCCTCGGCTCCAGTGTAGACAGACACTAGGAGCAGCAAGGCCAGTGTGGGGAGCCCTGCCTCCCATGCTCTGATTCAGCCGATCCTGTCTCCTGCCGGCCTTGGGAGATCCTGGCCTGCCCTGCGCTGGTGTGGTCACACTGACGCACGCTGCAGTGATAGCATTGGACTGCATCCATGTGCAACACCTCAGGCGCTTGGTATCCTGCCAGCCTTTCCACACCGTCCAGGCAGTGCCATGCAGGTGATGTGTACGCCGCGCTGCGGTGACCTTCTCTTCCAAGCAGCCAGGCAGGTCCCATTGTTTGTTTCTCAGATTAACGTCAGGGGAAAGTCTGTTTGGATTAGTGGGAAATGCCACAAAGCAGCCTCTCCCCATCCCCTTCCCCATGTGCAGGTGAACACACCTCAGAGTCCCCTAGCTGATTGGGAAGAGGTTATTAGTGAGGTGAAATGATTGGGCCTAATTATAGTGTCATGACTAAGCATCAGGACTGCTGGGTTCTGTTCCCAGCTCTGCCACTGCCCTGCTGTGTTACCTTTGGGACGAGTCATGTCCCGTCTGGAGACTTTACTGACCTCCCGTAACAGGGGTGGGTGGGTTCTCAGGCAGGCACTTGAAATTCCACAGAAGAAAAGCAATACAGTACCCGCTGAGAGGGCCAGACACAGCTCCCAGTCCGAACCCCCCAACACCCCACGTTAGAAGATTCAGATCCAGATCTTTGTCGTGGACTGAACCAGAACCCTGGATCAGGGCGCTCATGACCTGTTAAGTGTGGATCAAGATTCAGATGTTGTGGCGACCCTGGATCAAACTAAACACATCAGATCACAACATCCCTGAGCTTCGGGCGAGTTCGGCTCCAAAGCCTGAAACGCGGGGCCCTTCTTCTCCACCTTCGTATTATTGACACATTTGTTAATATTCAGCTGTGTCCAGAAAAGCACAATGGGGCCAGTGGCCCCCTGGCATAAGTCCACTGGTTTGGATGCAGCTATGTCAGGGATCAGTCTTGGCCTGAACGACGCTGCATGGTCTCCAGACTCTGTTTCCTTGGCTCAAAAGTTGTAGCGGACTCATAAACTTTTACACATGACCTAGCCGCTAGAAGGAGACATCGCACCAGACTGTTAGTGGGTTACAGCAGGAAGAAGCACCTATGTTTTAGCCTTTCTGATCGCTCTCTCTCTCTCTTTTACTATTCCAGCCCGAGGGAAAAGCAGGAGG
>NW_020706157.1:0-3916 GCF_002925995.2 Terrapene triunguis
ACACAGAGCATAGGTAAACACATGCGCACACACACACACACTGCTTATGTCATCGTTCACGCTCACACTCAGAGCTTATGTCGACACACACACGCCTTTTTCTGTGGTTTTTACAGTATGAAGCCAAATGCCGGATCTCCGCCGAAGAGGCCCTGCGACACCCTTACTTCAAGGCGCTGGGGGACCGAGTCCAGCTCCTCCCTGACAGTGAGCACACAGATTATCCTGTTGGGGTGTCCAAGGGCAGGACCCAGCACTTCAGGGGCTGCCCGGCCAGTTGTTACATTTCTTACTGATACACTGTGGAAAGTAACACAGCCTCCCTCGCCATTTCTGAAAAACCCCTTGTCTGAGTCATGCACCTCTGTGAAGTCCCCTCGTCTGTATTAAGGGAGAGGGAGCGAGATTCAGACACGTAATAATAATACTTAGTAGATTTAGAGCACTTTACAAAGAAGGTCAGGATTGTTATCCCCTTTGGACAGATAGGGAAACCGAGGCACAGAGAGAGGAAGTTTCTTGCCCAAGCAGGCCAGTGGCAGAGCCAAGAATAGGACCCAGGTCTCCTAGTTCCAGTCCAGTGCTCTGGTTATACTGCACGCATGGGCACCGGGCCCAGCCAGGGGATGTGTCTAGGCTCTGTCTGCTCCCTCGTCCCCGTGAGCGCCGCATTCTGGCTCAGTCCTGCACTGAGCAGGCAGGGAGCGCGTCTCACGTCAGGGCCCGATGAAGGTGCTGAGGGGAGCTGGTAAGAACAAGGTTTCGTCAAAAATGATTTTTTTTTGTGAAAAAAATCTTGGGTTTGACAGTGTTTTTCATTGTTTGAAAAAGTTTCTAAATGGAAAATTTCAGGTTGGGGAAGAGATTTTGGGGGGGTATTTTTGAAATTGTTCATGTTGCGAGTGTGAGGAAACCCTGCCTTTTTCCCCCTATAAAAGCAGAGAGAAGGGTTAAGAAGAGTGTTATTTTCAGAGTGGTAGAGACACTTTCAGCCCTTTCTGACGATTTTCCAACTGGCATAGATAGGTTGGAAGACCGTCAGAAAGTGGGAGTTTAGCAGGTTTTCTCACACTTCCTTTATTTCTGAAATGTTTCCCATGGGAAAACTGTGGTTTCCTTCGGGAAAACTGCTGTTTCCTATGGGAAAACTTCAAATGAGCATTTTTCCTGTGAAAAATTCCCACAGGAAACATTCCCATGAGCTGGCCAGTTCTAGAGCCGATCAGGAGAGAGAGCACAGGGGCACCCTCCTGCATGAATGAGAAGCTGCGGAGTCAGTCCTGCCCCTCAGCAGGCGGTAGGCCTAACAGGCAAAGGCAGCGCCCTATTAACCCTCTAAGGACTGTGCTTAAGCACATGTCTGTTTAGAGATCCCCATTCCGTGGCTCTGTGCCCATTTACAGAAAGGGAGCCAGGTACTCAGGTGGCTTGAAGCTGTGGCATAGTAGGGAGGGGAATTGTGGGTCCAGGGACACCACAGTGTGAGGGATCTGGGGACTACGGGCACTATGGGGTGGGGAATTCTGGGCCTGTGGGTGCTGTGAGGTGGTGGATCTGGGCATGACAAGATGGAGAATTCATGGGAGCCGCAGAGTGAGTACCAGGGGTGAAGCTCCGAGGGTGCATTGGTGTTTGCCTTCCTATGGAAGCTCAGATCCCAGCTCTCCCAGCCAGTCAGGTTAACTCTCAATTTCTTCTCTCTCTCCCTTCACCCAGATGCCTCCATCTTCTCTCTGAAGGAAATACAGCTTCAAAAGGACCCTGGCTACCGAGGTTCAGCCTTTCAGCAGTCAGGTAGGACGCTGCAGCGGGGCACAGACCCCTAATCTGGGCCCCGTGGGAGGAGAGGCACTCTAGAAATGTGCAGAGCCGGAAGGTGCCATGCTCTCCTGCAGCACCTTCCATCTGTGGCTCCCGAAGTGCAGAACAAGCACATGTGCAATTAGCTGCCCAGCCCCCTAGGAGGTAGATATCGTCCTATCCCTGTTTTACAAATGGGGGAAACTGAGGCACAGAGTGGGGACTTGTCCAAGGTCACACAGTGAACCTGATTCTCCACTGCCTTGCGTCATGGGGAGTCATTTACCCCCCGGGTGTAAAACACTGCCAAGTCAGAACCCTGTGCTCTCACCAGTGACTGTGTTTCACACCCACTTCCCTCTAGCATGAATAACAACATGACGTGCCAGGCAGGGGGTGCCCAGGCCCAGTGAGTCTATGGGTCTAGAATTCAGGGGCCCGATCCGCCTCTCGCTCACACCAGTTTTACACTACTATCGGCTGCAGAGTTACTCCAGATTTACACCAGTGTGAGTGAGAGCTGAATCAGGCCCCAGGTCTCCAGACCCAGTGCTGTGCTTTCCCCACGAGAGCTAGTCCCTCCCATGTGGACGTCCCCGTGAGATGACAAGGCTCTGTCTACACTGGAGTGGGAGGTGTGATTCCCAGCTCGGGCAGACGTACTTGTGCTGCTCTGATGGAGCTAGCAGGCTAAAAATAGCAATGTGGCTGCAGCCACATGGGCAGCAGGAGGGGCTACCAGCTATGGGTCCAGTCCTGTCTGAAACCCTAGGTATGTACCGGGGCGGCTAGCCTATCTCACCGCTGCGGCTACGCTGCTGTGTTTAGCACACAGGCTCCATCACAGCTAGTACGGGTATGTCTGCCTGAGCTGGAAATTATACCCTCGGCTCCAGTGTAGACAGACACTAGGAGCAGCAAGGCCAGTGTGGGGAGCCCTGCCTCCCATGCTCTGATTCAGCCGATCCTGTCTCCTGCCGGCCTTGGGAGATCCTGGCCTGCCCTGCACTGGTGTGGTCACACTGACGCACGCTGCAGTGATAGCATTGGACTGCATCCATGTGCAACACCTCAAGCGCTTGGTATCCTGCCAGCCTTTCCACACCGTCCAGGCAGTGCCAGGCAGGTGATGTGTACGCCGCGCTGCGGTGACCTTCTCTTCCAAGCAGCCAGGCAGGGCCCATTGGTTGTTTCTCAGATTAATGTCAGGGGAAAGTCTGTTTGGATTAGTGGGAAATGCCACAAAGCAGTCTCTCCCCATCCCCTTCCCCATGTGCAGGTGAACACACCTCAGAGTCCCCTAGCTGATTGGGAAGAGGTTATTAGTGAGGTGAAATGATTGGACCTAATTATAGTGTCATGACTAAGCATCAGGACTGCTGGGTTCTGTTCCCAGCTCTGCCACTGCCCTGCTGTGTTACCTTTGGGACGAGTCATGTCCTGTCTGGAGACTTTACTGACCTCCCGTAACAGGGGTGGGTGGGTTCTCAGGCAGGCACTTGAAATTCCACAGAAGAAAAGCAATACAGTACCCGCTGAGAGGGCCAGACACAGCTCCCAGTCCGAACCCCCCAACACCCCACGTTAGAAGATTCAGATCCAGATCTTTGTCGTGGACTGAACCAGAACCCTGGATCAAGGGCACTCATGACCTGTTAAGTTTGGATCAAGATTCAGATGTTGTGGCGACCCTGGACCAAACTAAACACATCAGATCACAACATCCCTGAGCTTCGGGCGAGTTCGGCTCCAAAGCCTGAAACGCGGGGCCCTTCTTCTCCACCTTCGTATTATTGACACATTTGTTAATATTCAGCTGTGTCCAGAAAAGCACAGTGGGGCCAGTGGCCCCCTGGCATAAGTCCACTGGTTTGGATGCAGCTATGTCAGGGATCAGTCTTGGCCTGAACGACGCTGCATGGTCTCCAGACTCTGTTTCCTTGGCTCAAAGGTTGTAGCGGACTCATAAACTTTTACACACGACCTGGCCGCTAGAAGGAGACATCGCACCAGACTGTTAGTGGGTTACAGCAGGAAGAAGCACCTATGTTTTAGCCTTTCTGATCTCTCTCTCTCTCTCTCTTTTACTATTCCAGCCCGAGGGAAAAGCAGGAGG
>NW_020706158.1:0-4015 GCF_002925995.2 Terrapene triunguis
GGGCCCTGATTGAAATTTGGGGAGCTTGTCTCCGCCTCCCCTTCCCCGTCTTCTCCTCTCCCATGGAACCTGACACACAAACACACACTCTATGTAGTGACACACACAGAGCATAGGTAAACACATGCACACACACACACACACTGCTTATGTCATCGTTCACGCTCACACTCAGAGCTTATGTCGACACACACACGCCTTTTTCTGTGGTTTTTACAGTATGAAGCCAAATGCCGGATCTCCGCCGAAGAGGCCCTGCGACACCCTTACTTCAAGGCGCTGGGGGACCGAGTCCAGCTCCTCCCTGACAGTGAGCACACAGATTATCCTGTTGGGGTGTCCAAGGGCAGGACCCAGCACTTCAGGGGCTGCCCGGCCAGTTGTTACATTTCTTACTGATACACTGTGGGAAGTAACACAGCCTCCCTCGCCATTTCTGAAAAACCCCTTGTCTGAGTCATGCACCTCTGTGAAGTCCCCTCGTCTGTATTAAGGGAGAGGGAGCGAGATTCGGACACATAATAATAATACTTAGTAGATTTAGAGCACTTTACAAAGAAGGTCAGGATTGTTATCCCCTTTGGACAGATAGGGAAACCGAGGCACGGAGAGAGGAAGTTTCTTGCCCAAGCAGGCCAGTGGCAGAGCCAAGAATAGGACCCAGGTCTCCTAGTTCCAGTCCAGTGCTCTAGTTATACGGCACGCATGGGCACCGGGCCCAGCCAGGGGATGTGTCTAGGCTCTGTCTGCTCCCTCATCCCCGTGAGCACCGCATTCTGGCTCAGTCCTGCACTGAGCAGGCAGGGAGCGCGTCTCACGTCAGGGCCCGGTGAAGGTGCTGAGGGGAACTGGTAAGAACAAGGTTTCGTCAAAAATGATTTTTTTTGGTGAAAAAAATCTTGGGATTGACAGTGTTTTTCATTGTTTGAAAAAGTTTCTAAATGGAAAATTTCAGGTTGGGGAAGAGATTTTGGGGGGGCATTTTTGAAATTGTTCATGTTGCGAGTGTGAGGAAACCCTGCCTTTTTCCCCCTATAAAAACAGAGAGAAGGGTTAAGAAGAGTGTTATTTTCAGTGGTAGAGACACTTTCAACCCTTTCTGACGATTTTCCAACTGGCATAGATAGGTTGGAAGACAGTCAGAAAGTGGGAGTTTAGCAGGTTTTCTCACACTTCCTTTATTTCTGAAATGTTTCCCATGGGAAAACTGTGGTTTCCTTTGGGAAAACTGCTGTTTCCTATGGGAAAACTTCAAATGAGCATTTTTCCTGTGAAAAATTCCCACAGGAAACATTCCCATTAGCTGGCTAGTTCTAGAGCCGATCAGGAGAGAGAGCACAGGGGCACCCTCCTGCATGAATGAGAAGCTGCGGAGTCAGTCCTGCCCCTCAGCAGGCGGTAGGCCTAACAGGCAAAGGCAGCGCCTTATTAACCCTCTAAGGACTGTGCTTAAGCACATGTCTGTTTAGAGATCCCCATTCTGTGGCTCTGTGCCCATTTAGAGAAAGGGAGCCAGGTACTCAGGTGGCTTGAAGCTGTGGCATAGTAGGGAGGGGAACTGTGGGTCCAGGGACACCACAGTGTGAGGGATCTGGGGACTACGGGCACAATGGGGTGGGGAATTCTGGGCCTGTGGGTGCTGTGAGGTGGTGGATCTGGGCATGACAAGATGGAGAATTCATGGGAGCCGCAGAGTGAGCACCATGGGTGAAGCTCCGAGGGTGCATTGGTGTTTGCCTTCCTATGGAAGCTCAGATCCCAGCTCTCCCAGCCAGTCAGGATAACTCTCAATTTCTTCTCTCTCTCCCTTCACCCAGATGCCTCCATCTTCTCTCTGAAGGAAATACAGCTTCAAAAGGACCCTGGCTACCGAGGTTCAGCCTTTCAGCAGTCAGGTAGGACGCTGCAGCGGGGCACAGACCCCTAATCTGGGCCCCGTGGGAGGAAAGGCACTCTAGAAATGTGCAGAGCCGGAAGGCGCCATGCTCTCCTGCAGCACCTTCCATCTGTGGCTCCCGGAGTGCAGAACAAGCACATGTGCAATTAGCTGCCCAGCCCCCTAGGAGGTAGATATCGTCCTATCCCTGTTTTACAAATGGGGGAAACTGAGGCACGGAGTGGGGATTTGTCCAAGGTCACACAGTGAACCTGATTCTCTACTGCCTTGCGTCATGGGGAGTCATTTACCCCCCCGGGTGTAAAACACTGCCAAGTCAGAACCCTGTGCTCTCACCAGTGGCTGTGTTTCACACCCACTTCCCTCTAGCATGAATAACAACATGAGGTGCCAGGCAGGGGGTGCCCAGGCCCAGTGAGTCTATGGGTCTAGAATTCAGGGGCCCGATCCGCCTCTCGCTCACACCAGTTTTACACTACTATCGGCTGCAGAGTTACTCCAGATTTACACCAGTGTGAGTGAGAGCTGAATCAGGCCCCAGGTCTCCAGACCCAGTGCTGTGCTTTCCCCACGAGAGCTAGTCCCTCCCATGTGGACGTCCCCGTGAGATGACAAGGCTCTGTCTACACTGGAGTGGGAGGAGTGATTCCCAGCTCGGGCAGACGTACTTGTGCTGCTCTGATGGAGCTAGCAGGCTAAAACTAGCAATGTGGCTGCAGCCACATGGGCAGCAGGAGGGGCTACCAGCTATGGGTCCAGTCCTGTCTGAAACCCTAGGTATGTACCGGGGCGGCTAGCCTGTCTCACCGCTGCGGCTACGCTGCTGTGTTTAGCACACAGGCTCCATCACAGCTAGTACGGGTATGTCTGCCTGAGCTGGAAATTACACCCTCGGCTCCAGTGTAGACAGACACTAGGAGCAGCAAGGCCAGTGTGGGGAGCCCTGCCTCCCATGCTCTGATTCAGCCGATCCTGTCTCCTGCCGGCCTTGGGAGATCCTGGCCTGCCCTGCGCTGGTGTGGTCACACTGACGCACGCTGCAGTGATAGCATTGGACTGCATCCATGTGCAACACCTCAGGCGCTTGGTATCCTGCCAGCCTTTCCACACCGTCCAGGCAGTGCCATGCAGGTGATGTGTACGCCGCGCTGCGGTGACCTTCTCTTCCAAGCAGCCAGGCAGGTCCCATTGTTTGTTTCTCAGATTAACGTCAGGGGAAAGTCTGTTTGGATTAGTGGGAAATGCCACAAAGCAGCCTCTCCCCATCCCCTTCCCCATGTGCAGGTGAACACACCTCAGAGTCCCCTAGCTGATTGGGAAGAGGTTATTAGTGAGGTGAAATGATTGGGCCTAATTATAGTGTCATGACTAAGCATCAGGACTGCTGGGTTCTGTTCCCAGCTCTGCCACTGCCCTGCTGTGTTACCTTTGGGACGAGTCATGTCCCGTCTGGAGACTTTACTGACCTCCCGTAACAGGGGTGGGTGGGTTCTCAGGCAGGCACTTGAAATTCCACAGAAGAAAAGCAATACAGTACCCGCTGAGAGGGCCAGACACAGCTCCCAGTCCGAACCCCCCAACACCCCACGTTAGAAGATTCAGATCCAGATCTTTGTCGTGGACTGAACCAGAACCCTGGATCAGGGCGCTCATGACCTGTTAAGTGTGGATCAAGATTCAGATGTTGTGGCGACCCTGGATCAAACTAAACACATCAGATCACAACATCCCTGAGCTTCGGGCGAGTTCGGCTCCAAAGCCTGAAACGCGGGGCCCTTCTTCTCCACCTTCGTATTATTGACACATTTGTTAATATTCAGCTGTGTCCAGAAAAGCACAATGGGGCCAGTGGCCCCCTGGCATAAGTCCACTGGTTTGGATGCAGCTATGTCAGGGATCAGTCTTGGCCTGAACGACGCTGCATGGTCTCCAGACTCTGTTTCCTTGGCTCAAAAGTTGTAGCGGACTCATAAACTTTTACACATGACCTAGCCGCTAGAAGGAGACATCGCACCAGACTGTTAGTGGGTTACAGCAGGAAGAAGCACCTATGTTTTAGCCTTTCTGATCGCTCTCTCTCTCTCTTTTACTATTCCAGCCCGAGGGAAAAGCAGGAGG
>NW_020706159.1:0-1001 GCF_002925995.2 Terrapene triunguis
TCACATTGCAGGAGGGGGCTCAGGGCTGGGGCAGAGGGTTGGGATGCGGGGGGGTGAGGGCTCTGGCTGGGGGTGTGGGCTCTCGGGTGGGGTGGGGTCAGGGATGAGGAGTTTGGGGTGCAGGCAGGCTGCCCCGGGGCTGGGGCCAGAAAGGAGGATCCCCCCCGGCCCTCTCCCCGCTGGCAGCAGTAAGCTCTGGGGGAGGACCCCCTCTCTTCCCCCTGCCCTCGGCAGCACACTCCCCTCACACCACTGTCACTGCACGTGCTCCTAGGGTCCCTCTGAGGTCCAGGAAGCCCCCTCACCTCCCCTGTGGTGGGTGCTGCCATCACATGTGCACCACCTCCCCTGCAGCTGCCCCTCACTGTAGCCTCACTGGGGGTAGGGGATGGGGCTGCCCGTTGCCCACCATGGAGCAGGAGTGGTGACTGTGTGGGGAGGCCCCCTGTGCTGGTGGAGGGTCCTGCGGAAAAGGGAAGGGTCCATCTGTCCGAGGCGGAAGGGCAAGGTCAGGGTCAGCCTGCCCTGGCACTAGTGGTTGGGGGGGCACTAGGACCCTGTGACGGCAGCTGATGCTGGGAGCCGGCAGAGCGGAGTGCAGCGGCGGAGCTGGAGGGGGCAGCTGCCCAGGGCACAGGCAGGAACGCTCGGAAGAGGTGCGCGGGGACGGCAGGCGGGGCAGGGGGAGAGACCCGGCCCCAAACATTGGTCGAACCAGGCTCCCAGGCCCTGAATATTGCTGGAGCATGGGCACCACAGGCCCAAATAACTCGCCCCCCCGAGCACAGCCACAGCTCATGGTCACATCTTCACATTGCTCTAAATATTTCTCTTCCTCCCCACACTGGGCACTATATGCTTGTGGAGCCCTATAATGCTCTCCCTCAACTTTTCCTTCATTTTTAACCTGACACCACAACCATGATCCTTCCTCCCTAGAAGATTTACACTGCAATCAGTTTGAAGGCTGTCCCATAACCAACAGAAATGGGTGCCACTGA
>NW_020706160.1:0-1453 GCF_002925995.2 Terrapene triunguis
TCCTGAGTTGTGCTAGTTACAAATTTCTCAAGGAATCTTTCTTTAAATGCCAGGAGGATGCACTAGTGGTCAGTTGGTACAAATCGGTTACTGAGAAAAGGACACATGAGAGATGAATTCCAGATCTGTGCTCGGGACAAATTTCACAAGGCATCATGCTTCAAAAACATTAGTATTGTCTGCGTGTGGTTTTGGATGGGGGCTTTGTGAGAATTCTGAGAATGTGAAATGATTTATTATGGAGATATACCTATCTCATAGAACTGGAAGGGACCTTGAAAGGTCATCAAGTCCAGCCCCCTACCTTCACTAGCCGGACCAAGTACTGATTTTTGCCCCAGATCCCTTAGTGGCCTCCCCTCAAGGATTGAACTCACAACCCTGGATTTAGCAGGCCAATGCTCAAACCACTGAACTATCCCTCCCCCAAATGCATTGCTGATCTATGCTACGGACAAATTTCTCAAGGAAGCTTGATGCTTTGCTAATGGTAGGATGCTCTGCTAATGGTTGGCTAGTGACCGGTTAGTGAGAAAAACAAAAAATGTGAAAATCTTTCCTGAGCTGTGCTAGTGACACATTTCTCAAGGAATACTACTTCAAGAGCGATTAGGATGCTATAATTCTCATGTGGAAGAGATCGGTTTGTGAGCTATATGAAAATCAGATATTTATTCCTCCTCTGTTCTAGGGATGTAATTTCTAAGGACTCTTCGTCTAAACCCCAAAAGGAATGTCTCCTGCCGGTTTCAAACAGATCGGTTCGTGAGAAAGATGAAAAAATGTGAAAAATCCTTCGTGTGTTGTGCTAGTGCCCAATTTCTCATTGAATCATGCTTCAGAAGCCATTAGGATGCTCTGCCAGTGGTTTGAAAGAAATGGGTTTGTGAGAATACTGAAAATGAGTCCTCCATTGCTAATCTGAGCTAGGGAAAAATTTATCTGGAATTATTTGACTGAAAGCCATTCGGATGCTCCGCTAGTGGTTTGAAAGAGATCGGTTCCTGCGAAATATGGAAAATGAGAATTATATTCCTGATCTGTGAGAGTGAGAAATTTCTCATGGAAGCATGCTTTGAAAGCCATTGCGATGCATTTCTAAATGTTTGGAAGAGTTCTCTTAGTGAGAAAAACAAGACATGTGAAACTCCTTCCTGAGCTGTGCTAGTGAGGAATTACTCCAGGAATCTTTCTTTAACCACCAAGAGGATACACTACTGGTTAGTGGGTAGAGATCGGTGACTGAGAAAAGGAAACATGAGAGATTAAGTCCTGATCAGTGCTTTGGACAAATTTCACAAGGCATCACGATTCAAAAGACGTTAGTATTATCTGCTTGTGGTTTGCAAGAGGGGTTTGTGAAATTTCTGAGAATGTGAAATACATTGCTGATCTATGCTACGGACAAATTTCTCAAGGAATCTTCTTTTAAAAGCCACTAGGATGCACTATT
>NW_020706161.1:0-1259 GCF_002925995.2 Terrapene triunguis
TCCTGAGTTGTGCTAGTTACAAATTTCTCAAGGAATCTTTCTTTAAACGCCAAGAGGATGCACTAGTGGTCAGTTGGTACAAATCGGTTACTGAGAAAAGGACACATGAGAGATGAATTCCAGATCTGTGCTCGGGACAAATTTCACAAGGCATCATGCTTCAAAAGCATTAGTATTGTCTGCGTGTGGTTTTGGATGGGGGCTTTGTGAGAATTCTGAGAATGTGAAATGATTTATTATGGAGATATACCTATCTCATAGAACTGGAAGGGACCTTGAAAGGTCATCAAGTCCAGCCCCCTACCTTCACTAGCCGGACCAAGTACTGATTTTTGCCCCAGATCCCTCAGTGGCCTCCCCTCAAGGATTGAACTCACAACCCTGGATTTAGCAGGCCAATGCTCAAACCACTGAACTATCCCTCCCCCAAATGCATTGCTGATCTATGCTACGGACAAATTTCTCAAGGAAGCTTGATGCTCTGCTAATGGTAGGATGCTCTGCTAATGGTTTGCTAGTGACCGGTTAGTGAGAAAAACAAAAAATGTGAAAATCTTTCCTGAGCTGTGCTAGTGACACATTTCTCAAGGAATACTGCTTCAAGAGCGATTAGGATGCTATAATTCTCATGTGGAAGAGATCGGTTTGTGAGCTATATGAAAATCAGATATTTATTCCTCCTCTGTTCTAGGGATGTAATTTCTAAGGACTCTTGGTCTAAACCCCAAAAGGAATGTCTCCTGCTGGTTTCAAACAGATCGGTTCGTGAGAAAGATGAAAAAATGTGAAAAATCCTTCGTGTGTTGTGCTAGTGCCCAATTTCTCATTGAATCATGCTTCAGAAGCCATTAGGATGCTCTGCCAGTGGTTTGAAAGAAATGGGTTTGTGAGAATACTGAAAATGAGTCCTCCATTGCTAATCTGAGCTAGGGGAAAAATTTATCTAGGAATCATTGTCTGAAAGCCTTTAGGATGCTCCACTAGTGGTTTAAAAGAGATCGGTTCCTGCAAATTATCGAAAGTACGAATTATATTCCTGATCTGTGAGAGTGAGAAAGTTCTCATGGAAGCATGCTTTGAAAGCCATTGCGATGCATTTCTAAATGTTTGGAAGAGTTCTCTTAGTGAGAAAACAAGACATGTGAAACTCCTTCCTGAGCTGTGCTAGTGACGAATTACTCCAGGAATTTTTCTTTCACCGCCAAGAGGATTCACTATTGGTCAGTTGGTAGAGATCGGTTAGTGAGAAAAGGAAACAT
>NW_020706162.1:0-4679 GCF_002925995.2 Terrapene triunguis
AACAGGAGGCCCATGAAAGAGAAGAAAAAGCCAAACAGGAGGCCCATAAAAGAGAGATGGAGCTGAAAGAAAAAGAGATGGAACTGGAAGCAACAAGGACTAGGCAGGATGCAGCAGACCATCCTAACAACTCCTCTCCAGGTACCACTTCCCATCCCAGGAAATTCCCCACCTACAAGGCAGGCGATGATACTGAGGCCTTCTTAGAAAATTTTGAAAGGGCCTGCCTTGGATACAGCATCCCTCTAACCCAGTACATGGTAGAGCTGAGACCGCAGCTCAGTGGACCCTTAGCAGAGGTGGCGGCTGAAATGCCTAAGGAACACATGAACAGTTATGAACTTTTTAAAAACAAGGCCAGAATCAGAATGGGGCTAACACCTGAGCATGCCCGTCGGCGGTTCAGAGCCCTAAGGTGGAAACCCGATGTGTCATTTACCCGACATGCCTACCACACTGGAAAAAATTGGGATGCCTGGATATCAGGAGCAAATGTTAAATCTACGGAAGAGTTGCCCTTCCTGTTGCAAATGGAGCAGTTTTTAGAGGGTGTTCCTGAGGAAATAGAAAGGTACATCCTAGATGGGAAGCCCAAAACTGTAACCGAGGCGGGGGAGATTGGAGCCAAATGGGTGGAGGTGACAGAAAAGAAAAAAGCTAGTAGCAGTTGGAGCGAATATCAGAAGGGGCAAGCCGAAACAAAACCTTATCACCGGGGACAACCCAAGGCCCCACCCACATCCCAAGGGAAACCCCAGACGCCTTCTCACCCCACCCCACCAGTCTCCACCAACCAACATCGCCCCGGTGATACCTTAGCAGGGCGATGTTTTAAATGTAATGAACTGGGGCATATAAAGGCTCACTGCCCCAAGAACCCCAACCGATTACAGTTCATTACACCCCAGTCACACCAAAGATCCCCAGACCCAGATGCCTCTCTCATACCCTCGGAGCGAAGGGAAACCTTGAGAGTGGGCGGAAAGAAGGTTATCGCTTGGAGGGATACTGGGGCACAAGTGTCAACTATCCACCAATCCCTAGTGGACCCCAAACTCATCAACCCGGAGGCTACAGTGACAATTCAACCCTTCGTGTCACAGTCTGTAACCTTGCCTACAGCCCAGTTGCATGTCCAGTACAAGGGCTGGGCAGGAATGTGGACTTTTGCAGTCTATGACAATTATCCCATCCCCATGCTGCGGGGGAAGACTTGGCCAACCATGTGAAGCTAGCCAAGAGGGTGGGAATAGTCACCCGCAGCCAGGCTAAGCAAGCTTTCACCCCCATCCCTGTTCCTGAGCCGTCCACCAGGGCCCCGTCTGTGTTACCGGAGACCCAAACACAGGTGGTGGAACCGGATCCCCTGCCAACGACTGCAACAGCCGTAGTGGATCCAATCCCAGAGACCCAGCCAAAGCCAGTCCCGGAACCGGAACTGACAACGCAACCAGCACCAGAACCATTGCCAGCACTGAGTCCAGCGCTTGCAAACCCGTCTACAACTCCAATGCCAGAGGGCACCAGCGAGCCTGAACTGGCGGAAGTAGCAGATAACCCTACCCAAGAGGCTCAGCCAGAGCCTGAAATACCACATAGTGCACCAGCGGACAGCGGTTCACAGTCAATGGAAACAGTCCCAGCACCTGCATCGCTTCCAGAGGGACCAAGACCCAGTCCACAGTCCAAGGAGGAACTGATGTCTCCAGCATCAAGGGAACAGTTCCAGGCCGAGCAGGAAGCAGATGACAGCCTCCAGAAAGCTTGGGCGGCGGCGCGGAGCACCCCACCGCCTCTCAGCTCTTCTAACCGATCCCGGTTTGTTGTAGAAAAAGGACTTTTATACAAGGAGACTTTCTGGTGGGCACCAGGAAGACTGGCATCCTCAAAGACAGTTGGTAGTTCCCACTAAGTATCGGGTAAAGCTCTTGAGCTTAGCCCATGATCATCCCAGTGGCCATTCTGGGGTGAACAGAACCAAAGACCGGTTGGGGAAGTCCTTCCACTGGGAGGGAATGGGCAAGGACGTTGCTAATTATGTCCGGTCTTGTGAGGTGTGCCAACGAGTGGGAAAGCCCCAAGACCAGGTTAAAGCCCCTCTCCAGCCACTACCCATAATTGAGGTCCCATTTCAGCGAGTAGCTGTGGATATTCTGGGTCCTTTCCCAAAGAAGACACCCAGAGGAAAGCAGTACGTACTGACTTTCATGGATTTTGCTACCCGATGGCCGGAAGCTGTACCCTTAAGCAACACCAAGGCTAAAAGTGTGTGCCAGGCATTAGCAGACATTTTTGCCAGGGTAGGTTGGCCCTCCGACATCCTTACAGATTCGGGAACTAATTTCCTGGCAGGGAACATGAAAAACCTGTGGGAAGCTCATGGGGTGAATCACTTGGTTGCCACCCCTCATCACCATCAAACCAATGGTCTGGTGGAGAGGTTTAATGGAACTTTGGGGGCCATGATACGTAAATTCATAAATGAACACTCCAATGATTGGGACCTAGTGTTGCAGCAGTTGCTTTTTGCCTACAGGGCTGTACCACATCCCAGTTTAGAGTTTTCACCATTTGAACTTGTGTATGGCCGCGAGGTTAAGGGGCCATTACAGTTGGTGAAGCAGCAATGGGAGGGGTTTACGCCTTCTCCAGGAACTAACATTCTAGACTTTGTAAGCAACCTACAAAACACCCTCCGACACTCTTTAGCCCTTACTAAAGAAAACCTAAAGGATGCTCAGGAAGAGCAAAAGGCCTGGTATGATAAACATTCCAGAGAACGGTCCTTCAAAGTAGGAGACCAAGTCATGGTCTTAAAGGCGCTCCAGGCCCATAAAATGGAAGCGTCGTGGGAAGGACCATTCACGGTCCAGGAGCGCCTAGGAGCTGTTAACTATCTCATAGCCTCCCCCACCTCCAACATAAAGCCTAAGGTATACCATGTTAATTCTCTTAAGCCCTTTTATTCCAGAGAATTAAACGTTTGCTAGTTTACAGCCCAGGAAACAGATGACGCGGAGTGGCCGGCAGGTGTCTACTACGAAGGAAAAAGGAATGGTGGCGTGGAAGAGGTGAACCTCTCCACGACCCTGGGACGTCTGCAGCGACAGCAGATCAAGGAGCTGTGCACAAGCTTTGCACCGATTTTCTCAGCCACTCCAGGACGGACCGAACGGGCATACCACTCCATTGACACAGGTAATGCTCACCCAATTAGAACCCCACCCTACCGGGAGTCACCTCATGCCCAAGCGACTATACAAAGGGAGATCCAGGACATGCTACAGATGGGTATAATCCGCCCCTCTAACAGTGCATGGGCATCTCCAGTGGTTCTAGTTCCCAAACCAGATGGGGAAATACGCTTTTGCGTGGACTACCGTAAGCTAAATGCTGTAACTCGTCCTGACAACTATCCAATGCCACGCACAGATGAGCTATTGGAGAAATGGGGACATGCCCAATTCATCTCTACTTTAGACTTAACCAAAGGGTACTGGCAAGTACCACTAGATGAACCCGCTAAGGAAAGGTCAGCCTTCGTCACCCAGGCAGGGGTGTACGAATTCAATGTACTCCCTTTCGGGTTGCGAAATGCACCCGCCACCTTCCAAAGACTTGTAGATGGTCTCCTAGCGGGATTGGGAGAATCTGCAGTTGCCTACCTCGATGATGTGGCCATTTTTTCTGATTCATGGACAGAACACCTGGAGCACCTGGAAAAAGTCTTCGAGCGCATCCGACAGGCAGGACTAACTGTTAAGGCTAAAAAGTGTCAAATAGGCCAAAACAGGGTGACTTACTTGGGGCACCAGGTGGGTCAAGGAACTATAAATCCCCTACAGGCCAAAGTGGATGCTATCCAAAAGTGGCCGGTTCCAAAGTCCAAGAAACAGGTCCAATCCTTCTTAGGCTTGGCCGGATATTATAGGCGATTTGTACCACACTACAGCCAAATCGCCGCCCCGCTGACAGACCTAACCAGAAAGAAACAGCCAAATGCAGTTCAGTGGACTGATAAGTGTCAAAAGGCCTTTAACCAGCTTAAGGCAACACTCATGTCTGACCCTGTGCTAAGGGCCCCAGACTTTGACAAACCGTTCCTAGTAACCACAGATGCTTCCGAGCGAGGCGTGGGAGCAGTTTTAATGCAGGAAGGACCGGATCAAGAATTCCATCCTGTCGTGTTTCTCAGCAAGAAACTGTCTGAGAGGGAAAGCCACTGGTCAATCAGCGAAAAGGAATGCTACGCCATTGTGTACGCGCTGGAAAAGCTACGCCCATATGTTTGGGGACGGCGTTTCCAACTACAAACACACCATGCTGCGCTACAGTGGCTTCATACCGCCAAGGGAAATAACAAAAAACTTCTTCGATGGAGTTTAGCTCTCCAAGATTTTGATTTTGAAATACAACACATTTCGGGAGCTTCTAACAAAGTGGCTGATGCACTCTCCCGGGAAAGTTTCCCAGAGTTAACTGGTTAACAATTGTTCTTGGAATGAAACATATTGTTAGTTTTTATATAATCAGTAGTATGTCTTATTAACTCTGTTTTCTCCTAGAACTCCAGGAAGAAATCACAGCCAGTGTGGAACCGAACGTCCAACACTATCTGTGATTTGGGGGGCGTGTCATAACTATTAAGGGAAGGGTAACAGCTCTCTGTGTACAGAGAC
>NW_020706163.1:0-1116 GCF_002925995.2 Terrapene triunguis
AAACAATTACAGATTAGAGGGGATGGAGAGGGAAGGTCAATACTGTGAATAATTCACAATTGGGGATTAAAAAAAAATTGGGGCTAAATTGTTCAAAATGACTAATGACACACATTGGTTTGTTATTGTAGGGTTGCTGATGGCCTGGGCATTGGGGGTTGTGTTTTCTAGTTTGTTCAAGGGCTCTGTGGTTCTTATTTGTTATTGTAGGGCTTGTCATGGGTGCTGAGACGGCATGCCCTGGATTGTTACTGTAATGTTGCACAGGACCATGGGTCGGTGTACTCTGGATTATTATTGTGGGGTTGCTCACAGGTATTTCATCCCCGTTGAACTGAGTCTAGTGCCTGGAAGCCATCTTCACGGACCCTGGTGAACCACTTGATTATACAGGGCATTAATGTTCCTGGGTCTGGGTCAGCCAAGTATGGTGCTAAGGTTCTGGCACGGTTCGCTGGTGTGCCACTTGAGTGAAGTGGTCCAGCACCAGTATAGGTGGTGTTAGGTCTCAGGAGCCTTCTGGGTTGACGGAGTCTAGTGCTCTGGATCCAGCACATTTGACACTGGTGATCTACTTGCTTGAAGTGACTTGGCTGGAGCCCAGTGTAACTGGCACTAGAGTCAACCATGGTGGTGGAAGTTGAGTTTGTACCTAGTTCAAGTGAGCCTTGGGCCCTCCTAAGACTACATAGTTCGGTGGCAGAGATCCAACACATTTGCTTGGCTAAACCACTTGTCCAAGTGTCAGCAATACCCAGATCTCCAGGATAGTCAACTGGGGCTCTGGCATTCCTTTCCTGGGAGTCTCTCCTGACAAAATCAGGCTGGGGTCCTGACTAGGACATGGCATGGCCTTCCTTGCCTCCCGAACCCTACTGCTGGATTATCTGTTTTTTACTGTAGGCCTGCTGGAGGGCACCTGGCTGGGTACTGTGTTATTGTAGGGTTGCCCGGGGGGCTGCGCCCTGTGGTGTGTTACTATAGGATTGCCCGGGGGGGCTGTGCCTGTGATGTGTTATTGTAGGGTTGCCCGGGGGGGGCTGCGCCCTGTGGTGTGTTATTGTAGGGCTGCCCGGGGGGGCTGCGCCCTGTGGTGTGTTATTGTAGGTTGCCCAG
>NW_020706164.1:0-1027 GCF_002925995.2 Terrapene triunguis
AAACAATTACAGATTAGAGGGGATGGAGAGGGAAGGTCAATACTGTGGATAATTCACAATTGGGGATTAAAAAAAAATTGGGGCTAAATTGTTCAAAATGACTAATGACACACATTGGTTTGTTATTGTAGGATTGCTGATGGCCTGGGCATTGGGGGTTGTGTTTTCTAGTTTGTTCAAGGGCTCTGTGGTTCTTATTTGTTATTGTAGGGCTTGTCATGGGTGCTGAGACTGCATGCCCTGGATTGTTACTGTAATGTTGCACAGGACCATGGGTCGGTGTACTCTGGATTATTATTGTGGGGTTTCTCACAGGTATTTCATCCCTGTTGAACTGAGTCTAGTGCCTGGAAGCCATCTTCACGGACCCTGGTGAACCACTTGATTATACAGGGCATTAATGTTCCTGGGTCTGGGTCAGCCAAGTATGGTGCTAAGGTTCTGGCACAGTTCGCTGGTGTGCCACTTGAGTGAAGTGGTCCAGCACCAGTATAGGTGGTGTTAGGTCTCAGGAGCCTTCTGGGTTGACGGAGTCTAGTGCTCTGGATCCAGCACATTTGACACTGGTGATCTACTTGCTTGAAGTGACTTGGCTGGAGCCCAGTGTAACTGGCACTAGAGTCAACCATGGTGGTGGAAGTTGAGTTTGTACCTAGTTCAAGTGAGCCTTGGGCCCACCTAAGACTACATAGTTCGGTGGCAGAGATCCAACACATTTGCTTGGCTAAACCACTTGTCCAAGTGTCAGCAATACCCAGATCTCCAGGATAGTCAACTGGGGCTCTGGCATTCCTTTCCTGGGAGTCTCTCCTGACAAAATCAGGCTGGGGTCCTGACTAGGACATGGCATGGCCTTCCTTGCCTCCCGAACCCTTCTGCTGGATTATCTGTTCTTTTACTGTAGGCCTGCTGGAGGGCACCTGGCTGGTACTGTGTTATTGTAGGGTTGCCCGGGGGGGCTGTGCCCTATGGTGTGTTATTGTTGGGTTGCCCGGGGGGGCTGCGCCCTGTGGTGTGTTATTGTAGG
>NW_020706165.1:0-3582 GCF_002925995.2 Terrapene triunguis
AGTCCAGTCCCCTGCCCGCATGGCAGGACCAAATACTGTCTAGACCATCCCTGATAGACATTTATCTAACCTACTCTTAAATATCTCCAGAGATGGAGATTCCACAACCTCCCTAGGCAATTTATTCCAGTGTTTAACCACCCTGACAGTTAGGAACTTTTTCCTAATGTCCAACCTAGACCTCCCTTGCTGCAGTTTAAGCCCATTGCTTCTTGTTCTATCCTTAGAGGCTAAGGTGAACAAGTTTTCTCCCTCCTCCTTATGACACCCTTTTAGATACCTGAAAACTGCTATCATGTCCCCTCTCAGTCTTCTCTTTTCCAAACTAAACAAACCCAATTCTTTCAGCCTTGCTTCATAGGTCATGTTCTCAAGACCTTTAATCATTCTTGTTGCTCTTCTCTGGACCCTCTCCAATTTCTCCACATCTTTCTTGAAATGCGGTGCCCAGAACTGGACACAATACTCCAGCTGAGGCCTAACCAGAGCAGAGTAGAGCGGAAGAATGACTTCTCGTGTCTTGCTCACAACACACCTGTTAATACATCCCAGAATCATGTTTGCTTTTTTTGCAACAGCATCACACTGTTGACTCATATTTAGCTTGTGGTCAACTCTAACCCCTAGATCCCTTTCTGCCGTACTCCTTCCTAGACAGTCTCTTCCCATTCTGTATGTGTGAAACTGATTTTTTCTTCCTAAGTGGAGCACTTTGCATTTGTCTTTGTTAAACTTCATCCTGTTTAACTCAGACCATTTCTCCAATTTGTCCAGATCATTTTGAATTATGACCCTGTCCTCCAAAGCAGTTGCAATCCCTCCCAGTTTGGTATCATCCGCAAACTTAATAAGCGTACTTTCTATGCCAATATCTAAGTCGTTAATGAAGATATTGAACAGAGCCGGTCCCAAAACAGACCCCTGCGGAACCCCACTCGTTATGCCTTTCCAGCAGGATTGGGAACCATTAATAACAACTCTCTGAGTACGGTTATCCAGCCAGTTATGCACCCACCTTATAGTAGCCCCATCTAAATTGTATTTGCCTAGTTTATCGATAAGAATATCATGCGAGACCGTATCAAATGCCTTACTAAAGTCTAGGTATACCACATCCACAGCTTCTCCCTTATCCACAAGACTCGTTATCCTATCGAAGAAAGCTATCAGATTGGTTTGACATGATTTGTTCTTTACAAATCCATGCTGGCTGTTCCCTATCACCTTACCACCTTCCAAGTGTTTGCAGATGATTTCCTTAATTACTTGCTCCATTATCTTCCCTGGCACAGAAGTTAAACTAACTGGTCTGTAGTTTCCTGGGTTGTTTTTATTTCCCTTTTTATAGATGGGCACTATATTTGCCCTTTTCCAGTCTTCTGGAATCTCTCCTGTCTCCCATGATTTTCCAAAGATAATAGCTAGAGGCTCAGATACCTCCTCTATTAGCTCCTTGAGTATTCTAGGATGCATTTCATCAGGCCCTGGTGACTTGCAGGCATCTAACTTTTCTAAGTGATTTTTAACTTGTTCTTTTTTTATTTTATCTGCTAAACCTACCCCCTTCCCATTAGCATTCACTAGGTTAGGCATTCCTTCAGACTTCTCGGTGAAGACCGAAACAAAGAAGTCATTGAGCATCTCTGCCATTTCCAAGTTTCCTGTTACTGTTTCTCCCTCTTCACTAAGCAGTGGGCCTACCCTGTCTTTGGTCTTCCTCTTGCTTCTAATGTATTGATAAAAAGTCTTCTTGTTTCCCTTTATTCCCGTAGCTAGTTTGAGCTCATTTTGTGCCTTTGCCTTTCTAATCTTGCCCCTGCATTCCTGTGTTGTTTGCCTATATTCATCCTTTGTAATCTGTCCTAGTTTCCATTTTTTATATGACTCCTTTTTATTTTTTAGATCATGCAAGATCTCGTGGTTAAGCCAAGGTGGTCTTTTGCCACATTTTCTATCTTTCCTAACCAGCGGAATAGCTTGCTTTTGGGCCCTTAATAGTGTCCCTTTGAAAAACTGCCAACTCTCCTCAGTTGTTTTTCCCCTCAGTCTTGATTCCCATGGGACCTTACCTATCAGCTCTCTGAGCTTACCAAAATCCGCCTTCCTGAAATCCATTGTCTCTATTTTGCTGTTCTCCCTTCTACCCTTCCTTAGAATTGCAAACTCTATGATTTCATGATCACTTTCACCCAAGCTGCCTTCTACTTTCAAATTCTCAACGAGTTCCTCCCTATTTGTTAAAATCAAGTCTAGAACAGCTTCCCCCCTAGTAGCTTTTTCAACCTTCTGAAATAAAAAGTTGTCTGCAATGCAGTCCAAGAATTTGTTGGATAGTCTGTGCCCTGCTGTGTTATTTTCCCAACATATATCTGGATAGTTGAAGTCCCCCATCACCACCAAATCTTGGGCTTTGGATGATTTTGTTAGTTGTTTAAAAAAAGCCTCATCCACCTCTTCCACCTGGTTAGGTGGCCTGTAGTAGACTCCTAGCATGACATCACCCTTGTTTTTTACCCCTTTTAGCCTAACCCAGAGACTCTCAACACTTCCATCTCCTATGTCCATCTCCACCTCAGTCCAAGTGTGCACATTTTTAATATATAAGGCAACACCTCCTCCCTTTTCCCCCTGTCTATCCTTCCTGAGCAAGCTGTACCCATCCACACCAACATTCCAATCATGTGTATTATCCCACCAAGTTTCAGTGATGCCAACAATGTCATAGTTGTATTTATTTATTAGCACTTCCAGTTCTTCCTGCTTATTACCCATACTTCTCGCATTTGTATATAGGCATCTAAGATACTGGTTTGATCTTTCCTCCCGGTTTTGTCCTGACCCTCCTTTCTCTCTGCCAATATAGCCCACACTCCCTCTCGTCTCCGACCCATCTCCCAGGTCTCCATGTTCCCCACTTACCTGCGGGCTTTGCTCACCTGTCCCCGTCGAACCTAGTTTAAAGCCCTCCTCACTAGGTTAGCCAGTCTGTGTCCAAATAGGGTCTTTCCCCTCCTCGAAAGGTGAACGCCATCTCTGCCTAGCAGTCCTTCCTCAAATAGCATCCCGTGGTCTAGGAAGCCAAAGCCCTCCTGGCGACACCATCTTCGCAGCCAGGCATTCACCTCCATGATGCATCTGTCTCTGCCCGGGCCCCTACCTTTGACAGGAAGAATCGAAGAGAATACCACCTGCGCTCCAAACTCCTTCACCCGTACTCCCAGAGCCCTGTAGTCACTCTTGATCCGCTCAGTGTCACACCGCGCAGTATCATTTGTGCCCACATGGATGAGTAGCATGGGGTAGTAGTCAGAGGGCTGGATAATCCTCGACAATGCCTCCGTAACGTCTCGGATACGGGCTCCCGGCAGGCAGCATACCTCCCGAGATGAAATGTCAGGGCGACAGATGGGAGCCTCCGTCCCCCTCAGCAGAGAGTCTCCGACCACCACTACCCTACGTTTCCTATTCGCAGTGGTGGCAGCAGACCTCCCAGCCTTAGAGGTACGAGTCTTCTCTTCCTTTACTGTAGGGGGTTATTCATAGATTCATAGATTCTAGGACTGGAAGGGACCTCGAGAGGTC
>NW_020706166.1:0-5996 GCF_002925995.2 Terrapene triunguis
CCTCCTCTTTGGCTTTTTCCAGCTCCATCTCTCTCTTGTGGGCCTCCTCTTTGGCTTTCTCTTCTCTTTCTTTCTGCTGGCTCAAGTTTTTTTAATTTGAAGCAGTCTCTGATGTTTTCTTTCATTTTCTTCTGCTTCTAGTTTGGCCAGTTCTATTTTGTTAGCTACTTCTTTGGTAGTCATTTTCCTGTTTTCTTGTGCTGGGTCACACCCCTCTGCAGTCGACTGAAACTGGGATGCACTTAGCTCAGGCTCCTGCTGAGTGCTGCTGAGTTAACAGAGACTTTCTAACTAGCTACTTCCGAGGATGTAAAAAGAAAAAAAAAAAAACAATTCAGCTTGTAAATTGCCTTTACCAGTCAAAGTTTGCTCACCGATTGAACCCTTCTCTTAACAAAGCCCCTTGTTAAAAAAGACTTAACACCTCTGCCTTCAGGCCAGGAGAGATAAGATATGCATCTACCTTCAGCTCTGCTTTCCAAGCAGCTAGAAGGAAAAAAAAATCTCTTACTGGCTTTTGGGTTTAAAACGATCTCCACCGCTGTGCCACCATGTCAAGGCTGTATCCCCACTTTGAACTTTAGGGTACAAATGTAGGGGCCTGCATGAAAACTTCTAAGCTTAACTACCAGCTTAGCTCTGGTCCCGCTGCCACCATTCCCACTGGATTCCCTTCCTGGGAAGCCTTGAGAAACCTCTCACCAATTCCCTGGTGAATACAGATCCAAACTCCTTGGATCTTAAACAAGGAGAAATTGACCCTTCCCCCCTCCTTCCTTTCACCAACTCCTGGTGAATATAGATCCAAACCCCCTTGGATCTTAAAACAAGGAGAAATCAATCTGGTTCTTAAAAAGAAGGCTTTTAATTAAAGAAAAAGGTAAAAATCATCTCTGTAAAATTAGTATGGAAAATAACTTTACAGGGTAATCAAACTTAAAGAGCTCAGAGGACCCCCCTCTGTCTTAGGTTCAAAGTACAGCAAACAAAGATAAACACTCTGGTAAAAGGTACATTTACAAGTTGAGAAAACAAAGTAAAACTAAGACGCCTTGCCTGGCTTTTTTACTTACAAGTTTGAAATATAAGAGACTTGTTTAGAAAGATGGGGAGAACCTGGATTGATGTCTGGTCCCTCTCAGTCCCAAGAGCGAACAACCCCTTAAACAAAGGGCACAAAACAAAAGCCTTTCCCCCCCCAAGATTTGAAAGTATCTTGTCCCCTTATTGGTCCTTTGGGTCAGGTGTCAGCCAGGTTACCCGAGCTTCTTAACCCTTTACAGGTAAAAGGATTTGGAGTCTCTGTACACAGGAGAGCTGTTACCCTTCCCTTTATAGTTATGACACGCCCCCCAAATCACAGATAGTGTTGGACGTTCGGTTCCACACTGGCTGTGATTTCTTCCTGGAGTTCTAGGAGAAAACAGAGTTAATAAGACACATGTACCTTTAGACATACTACTGATTATATAAAAACTAACAATATGTTTCATTCCAAGAACAATTGTTAACCAGTTAACTCTGGGAAACTTTCCCGGGAGAGTGCATCAGCCACTTTGTTAGAAGCTCCCGAAATGTGTTGTATTTCAAAATCAAAATCTTGGAGAGCTAAACTCCACCGAAGAAGTTTTTTGTTATTTCCCTTGGCGGTATGAAGCCACTGTAGCGCAGCATGGTCTGTTTGTAGTTGGAAACGCCGTCCCCAAACATATGGGCGTAGCTTTTCCAGCGCGTACACAATGGCGTAGCATTCCTTTTCGCTGATTGACCAGTGGCTTTCCCTCTCAGACAGTTTCTTGCTGAGAAACACGACAGGATGGAATTCTTGATCCGGTCCTTCCTGCATTAAAACTGCTCCCACGCCTCGCTCGGACGCATCTGTGGTTACTAGGAACGGTTTGTCAAAGTCTGGGGCCCTTAGTACAGGGTCAGACATGAGTGTTGCCTTAAGCTGGTTAAAGGCCTTTTGACACTCATCAGTCCACTGAACTGCATTTGGCTGTTTCTTTCTGGTTAGGTCTGTCAGCGGGGCGGCGATTTGGCTGTAGTGTGGTACAAATCGCCTATAATATCCGGCCAAGCCTAAGAAGGATTGGACCTGTTTCTTTGACTTTGGAACCGGCCACTTTTGGATAGCATCCACTTTGGCCTGTAGGGGATTTATAGTTCCTCGACCCACCTGGTGCCCCAAGTAAGTCACCCTGTTTTGGCCTATTTGACACTTTTTAGCCTTAACAGTTAGACCTGCCTGCCGGATGCGCTCGAAGACTTTTTCCAGGTGCTCCAGGTGTTCTGTCCATGAATCAGAAAAAATGGCCACATCATCGAGGTAGGCAACTGCAGATTCTCCCAATCCCGCTAAGAGACCATCTACAAGTCTTTGGAAGGTGGCGGGTGCATTTCGCAACCCGAAAGGGAGTACATTGAATTCATACACCCCTGCCTGGGTGACGAAGGCGAACCTTTCCTTAGCGGGTTCATCTAGTGGTACTTGCCAGTACCCTTTGGTTAAGTCTAAAGTAGAGATGAATTGGGCATGTCCCAATTTTTCCAATAGCTCATCTGTGCGTGGCATTGGATAGTTGTCAGGACGAGTTACAGCATTTAGCTTACGGTAATCTACGCAAAAGCGTATTTCCCCATCTGGTTTGGGAACTAGAACTACTGGAGATGCCCATGCACTGGTAGAGGGGCGGATTATACCCATCTGTAGCATGTCCTGGATCTCCCTTTGTATAGCAGTTTGGGCATGAGGTGACTCCCGGTAGGGTGGGGTTCTAATTGGGTGAGCATTACCTGTGTCAATGGAGTGGTATGCCCGTTCGGTCCGTCCTGGAGTGGCTGAGAAAATCGGTGCAAAGCTTGTGCACAGCTCCTTGATCTGCTGTCGCTGCAGACGTCCAAGGGTCGTGGAGAGGTTCACCTCTTCCACGCACCATTCCTTTTTCCTTCGTAGTAGACACCTTCAGGCCACTCCGCGTCATCTGTTTCCTGGGCTGTAAACTGGCAAACGTTTAATTCTCTGGAATAAAAGGGCTTAAGAGAATTAACATGGTATACCTTAGGCTTTATGTTGGGGGTGGGGGAGGTTATGAGATAGTTAACAGCTCCTAGGCGCTCCTGGACCGTGAATGGTCCTTCCCATGACGCTTCCATTTTATGGGCCTGGAGCGCCTTTAAGACCATGACTTGGTCTCCTACTTTGAAGGACCGTTCTCTGGAATGTTTATCATACCAGGCCTTTTGCTCTTCCTGAGCATCCTTTAGGTTTTCTTTAGCAAGGGCTAAAGAGTGTCGGAGGGTGCTTTGTAGGTTGCTTACAAAGTCCAGAATGTTAGTTCCTGGAGAAGGCGTAAACCCCTCCCATTGCTGCTTCACCAACTGTAATGGCCCCTTAACCTCGCGGCCATACACAAGTTCAAATGGTGAAAACCCTAAACTGGGATGTGGTACAGCCCTGTAGGCAAAAAGCAACTGCTGCAACACTAGGTCCCAATCATTGGAGTGTTCATTTACGAATTTACGTATCATGGCCCCCAAAGTTCCATTAAACCTCTCCACCAGACCATTGGTTTGATGGTGATGAGGGGTGGCAACCAAGTGATTCACCCCATGAGCTTCCCACAGGTTTTTCATGTTCCCTGCCAGGAAATTAGTTCCCGAATCTGTAAGGATGTTGGAGGGCCACCCTACCCTGGCAAAAATGTCTGCTAATGCCTGGCACACACTTTTAGCCTTGGTGTTGCTTAAGGGTACAGCTTCCAGCCATCGGGTAGCAAAATCCATGAAAGTCAGTACGTACTGCTTTCCTCTGGGTGTCTTCTTTGGGAAAGGACCCAGAATATCCACAGCTACTCGCTGAAATGGGACCTCAATTATGGGTAGTGGCTGGAGAGGGGCTTTAACCTGGTCTTGGGGCTTTCCCACTCGTTGGCACCCCTCACAAGACCGGACGTAATTAGCAACGTCCTTGCCCATTCCCTCCCAGTGGAAGGACTTCCCCAAGCGGTCTTTGGTTCTGTTCACCCCAGAATGGCCACTGGGATGATCATGGGCTAAGCTCAAGAGCTTTACCCGATACTTAGTGGGAACTACCAACTGTCTTTGAGGATGCCAGTCTTCCTGGTGCCCACCAGAAAGAGTCTCCTTGTATAAAAGTCCTTTTTCTACAACAACCCGGGATCGGTTAGAAGAGCTGAGAGGCGGTGGGGTGCTCCGCGCCGCCGCCCAAGCTTTCTGAAGGCTGTCATCTGCTTCCTGCTCGGCCTGGAACTGTTCCCTTGATGCTGGAGACATCAGTTCCTCCTTGGACTGTGGACTGGGGCTTGGTCCCTCTGGAAGCGATGCAGGTGCTGGACCTGTTTCCATTGACTGTGAACCGCTGTCCGCTGGTGCACTATGTGGTATTTCAGGCTCTGGCTGAGCCTCTTGGGTAGGGTTATCTGCTGCTTCCACCAGTTCAGGCTCGCTGGTGCCCTCTGGCATTGGAGTTGTAGACGGGTTTGCAAGCGCTGGACTCAGTGCTGGCAATGGTTCTGGTGCTGGTTGCGTTGCCAGTTCCGGTTCTGGGACTGGCTTTGGCTGGGTCTCTGGGATTGGATCCACTACGGCTGTTGCAGATGTTGGCAGGGGATCCGGTTCCACCACCTGTGTTTGGGTGTCTGGTAACACAGACGGGGCCCTGGTGGACGGCTCAGGAACAGGGATGGGGGTGAAAGCTTGCTTAGCCTGGCTGAGGGTGACTATTCCCACCCTCTTGGCTAGCTTTACATGGTTGGCCAAGTCTTCCCCCAGCAGCATGGGGATGGGATAATTGTCATAGACTGCAAAAGTCCACATTCCTGACCAGCCCTTGTACTGGACATGCAACTTGGCTGTAGGCAAGGTTACAGACTGTGACACGAAGGGTTGAATTGTCACTGTAGCCTCCGGGTTGATGAGTTTGGGGTCCACTAGGGATTAGTGGATAGTTGACACTTGTGCCCCAGTGTCCCTCCAAGCGATAACCTTCTTTCCGCCCACTCTCAAGGTTTCCCTTCGCTCCGAGGGTATGAGAGAGGCATCTGGGTCTGGGGATCTTTGGTGTGATTGGGGTGTAATGAACTGTAATCGGTTGGGGTTCTTGGGGCAGTGAGCCTTTATATGTCCCAGTTCATTACATTTGAAACATCGCCCTGCTAAGGCATCACCGGGGCGATGTTGGTTGGTGGAGACTGGTGGGGTGGGGTGAGAAGGCGTCTGGGGTTTCCCTTGGGATGTGGGTGGGGCCTTGGGTTGTCCCCGGTGATAAGGTTTTGTTTCGGCTTGCCCCTTCTGATATTCGCTCCAACTGCTACTAGCTTTTTTCTTTTCTGTCACCTCCACCCATTTGGCTCCAATCTCCCCCGCCTCGGTTACAGTTTTGGGCTTCCTATCTAGGATGTACCTGTCTATTTCCTCAGGAACACCCTCTAAAAACTGCTCCATTTTTACTAGGGAAAGCAGATCTTCCAGAGATTTAACAGTTGCTCCTGATACCCAGGCATCACAATTTTTGTCAATGTGGTAGGCATGCCGGGTAAATGACACATCTGGTTTCCACCTTAGGGCTCTGAACCGCCGACGGGCATGCTCGGGTGTTAGCCCCATTCTGAGTCTGGCTTTGTTTTTAAAAAGTTCATAACTGTTCATGTGTTCCTTAGGCATTTCAGCCCCACCTCTGCTAAGGGTCCACTGAGCTGCGGCCTCAGCTCTACCATGTACTGGGTTGGAGTGATGCTGTATCCAAGGCAGGCCCTTTCAAAATTTTCTAAGAAGGCCTCAGTATCATCGCCTGCCTTGTAGGTGGGGAATTTCCTGGGATGGGAAGTGGTACCTGGAGAGGAGTTGCTAGGATGGTCTGATGCATCCTGCTTAGCACTTGCTACTTCCAGTTCATGCTTCCTTTCTTTTTCTCTCACCTCCTCTTTGGCTTTTTCCAGCTCCATCTCTCTCTTGTGGGCCTCCTCTTTGGCTTT